>NW_027364856.1:0-167366 GCF_046119375.1 Phyllobates terribilis
TTTTTCCTGCTCCTCTTAGCATGATAAAGAAGATTCAAAGAGAGTGAGATGCCAGCTCCTTTCATTCAGTCAGTAGCTTCAATCATTTCTGGACGTTTTTCAATGGCAAAAATCAATGAATATTGTAAATGCACAAACAGTAATTTCTCCGCATTGCAAGGTGCAATTCTGAAATTTTTTGCTTTTTCCTGCTCCTCTTAGCATGATAAAGAAGATTCAAAGAGAGTGAGATGCCAGCTCCTTTCATTCAGTCAGTAGCTTCAATCATTTCTGGACGTTTTTCAATGGCAAAAATCAATGAATATTGTAAATGCACAAACAGTAATTCTCCGCATTGCAAGGTGCAATTCTGAAATTTTTTGCTTTTTCCTGCTCCTCTTAGCATGATAAAGAAGATTCAAAGAGAGTGAGATGCCAGCTCCTTTCATTCAGTCAGTAGCTTCAAACATTTCTGGTATATGAATAACATGATGTTTTTCAATGGCAAAAATCAATGAATATTGTAAAAGCACAAACAGTAATTTCTCCGCATTGCAAGGTGCAATTCTGAAATTTTTTGCTTTTTCCTGCTCCTCTTAGCATGATAAAGAAGATTCAAAGAGAGTGAGATGCCAGCTCCTTTCATTCAGTCAGTAGCTTCAATCATTTCTGGACGTTTTTCAATGGCAAAAATCAATGAATATTGTAAATGCACAAACAGTAATTTCTCCGCATTGCAAGGTGCAATTCTGAAATTTTTTGCTTTTTCCTGCTCCTCTTAGCATGATAAAGAAGATTCAAAGAGAGTGAGATGCCAGCTCCTTTCATTCAGTCAGTAGCTTCAATCATTTCTGGTATATGAATAACATGATGTTTTTCAATGGCAAAAATCAATGAATATTGTAAATGCACAAACAGTAATTTCTCCGCATTGCAAGTTGCAATTCTGAAATTTTTTGCTTTTTCCTGCTCCTCTTAGCATGATAAAGAAGATTCAAAGAGAGTGAGATGCCAGCTCCTTTCATTCAGTCAGTAGCTTCAATCATTTCTGGACGTTTTTCAATGGCAAAAATCAATGAATATTGTAAATGCACAAACAGTAATTTCTCCGCATTGCAAGGTGCAATTCTGAAATTTTTTGCTTTTTCCTGCTCCTCTTAGCATGATAAAGAAGATTCAAAGAGAGTGAGATGCCAGCTCCATTCATTCAGTCAGTAGCTTCAATCATTTCTGGACGTTTTTCAATGGCAAAAATCAATGAATATTGTAAATGCACAAACAGTAATTTCTCCGCATTGCAAGGTGCAATTCTGAAATTTTTTGCTTTTTCCTGCTCCTCTTAGCATGATAAAGAAGATTCAAAGAGAGTGAGATGCCAGCTCCTTTCATTCAGTCAGTAGCTTCAAACATTTCTGGTATATGAATAACATGATGTTTTTCAATGGCAAAAATCAATGAATATTGTAAAAGCACAAACAGTAATTTCTCCGCATTGCAAGGTGCAATTCTGAAATTTTTTGCTTTTTCCTGCTCCTCTTAGCATGATAAAGAAGATTCAAAGAGAGTGAGATGCCAGCTCCTTTCATTCAGTCAGTAGCTTCAATCATTTCTGGACGTTTTTCAATGGCAAAAATCAATGAATATTGTAAATGCACAAACAGTAATTTCTCCGCATTGCAAGGTGCAATTCTGAAATTTTTTGCTTTTTCCTGCTCCTCTTAGCATGATAAAGAAGATTCAAAGAGAGTGAGATGCCACCTCCTTTCATTCAGTCAGTAGCTTCAATCATTTCTGGTATATGAATAACATGATGTTTTTCAATGGCAAAAATCAATGAATATTGTAAATGCACAAACAGTAATTTCTCCACATTGCAAGGTGCAATTCTGAAATTTTTTGCTTTTTCCTGCTCCTCTTAGCATGATAAAGAAGATTCAAAGAGAGTGAGATGCCAGCTCCTTTCATTCAGTCAGTAGCTTCAATCATTTCTGGACGTTTTTCAATGGCAAAAATCAATGAATATTGTAAATGCACAAACAGTAATTTCTCCGCATTGCAAGGTGCAATTCTGAAATTTTTTGCTTTTTCCTGCTCCTCTTAGCATGATAAAGAAGATTCAAAGAGAGCGAGATGCCAGCTCCTTTCATTCAGTCAGTAGCTTCAATCATTTCTGGTATATGAATAACATGATGTTTTTCAATGGCAAAAATCAATGAATATTGTAAATGCACAAACAGTAATTTCTCCGCATTGCAAGGTGCAATTCTGAAATTTTTTGCTTTTTCCTGCTCCTCTTAGCATGATAAAGAAGATTCAAAGAGAGTGAGATGCCAGCTCCTTTCATTCAGTCAGTAGCTTCAATCATTTCTGGACGTTTTTCAATGGCAAAAATCAATGAATATTGTAAATGCACAAACAGTAATTTCTCCGCATTGCAAGGTGCAATTCTGAAATTTTTTGCTTTTTCCTGCTCCTCTTAGCATGATAAAGAAGATTCAAAGAGAGTGAGATGCCAGCTCCTTTCATTCAGTCAGTAGCTTCAATCATTTCTGGACGTTTTTCAATGGCAAAAATCAATGAATATTGTAAATGCACAAACAGTAATTTCTCCGCATTGCAAGGTGCAATTCTGAAATTTTTTGCTTTTTCCTGCTCCTCTTAGCATGATAAAGAAGATTCAAAGAGAGTGAGATGCCAGCTCCTTTCATTCAGTCAGTAGCTTCAATCATTTCTGGTATATGAATAACATGATGTTTTTCAATGGCAAAAATCAATGAATATTGTAAATGCACAAACAGTAATTTCTCCGCATTGCAAGGTGCAATTCTGAAATTTTTTGCTTTTTCCTGCTCCTCTTAGCATGATAAAGAAGATTCAAAGAGAGTGAGATGCCAGCTCCTTTCATTCAGTCAGCAGCTTCAATCATTTCTGGACATTTTTCAATGGCAAAAATCAATGAATATTGTAAATGCACAAACAGTAATTTCTCCGCATTGCAAGGTGCAATTCTGAAATTTTTTGCTTTTTCCTGCTCCTCTTAGCATGATAAAGAAGATTCAAAGAGAGTGAGATGCCAGCTCCTTTCATTCAGTCAGTAGCTTCAAACATTTCTGGTATATGAATAACATGATGTTTTTCAATGGCAAAAATCAATGAATATTGTAAAAGCACAAACAGTAATTTCTCCGCATTGCAAGGTGCAATTCTGAAATTTTTTGCTTTTTCCTGCTCCTCTTAGCATGATAAAGAAGACTCAAAGAGAGTGAGATGCCAGCTCCTTTCATTCAGTCAGTAGCTTCAATCATTTCTGGACGTTTTTCAATGGCAAAAATCAATGAATATTGTAAATGCACAAACAGTAATTTCTCCGCATTGCAAGGTGCAATTCTGAAATTTTTTGCTTTTTCCTGCTCCTCTTAGCATGATAAAGAAGATTCAAAGAGAGTGAGATGCCAGCTCCTTTCATTCAGTCAGTAGCTTCAATCATTTCTGGTATATGAATAACATGATGTTTTTCAATGGCAAAAATCAATGAATATTGTAAATGCACAAACAGTAATTTCTCCGCATTGCAAGTTGCAATTCTGAAATTTTTTGCTTTTTCCTGCTCCTCTTAGCATGATAAAGAAGATTCAAAGAGAGTGAGATGCCAGCTCCTTTCATTCAGTCAGTAGCTTCAATTATTTCTGGACGTTTTTCAATGGCAAAAATCAATGAATATTGTAAATGCACAAACAGTAATTTCTCCGCATTGCAAGGTGCAATTCTGAAATTTTTTGCTTTTTCCTGCTCCTCTTAGCATGATAAAGAAGATTCAAAGAGAGTGAGATGCCAGCTCCTTTCATTCAGTCAGTTGCTTCAATCATTTCTGGACGTTTTTCAATGGCAAAAATCAATGAATATTGTAAATGCACAAACAGTAATTTCTCCGCATTGCAAGGTGCAATTCTGAAATTTTTTGCTTTTTCCTGCTCCTCTTAGCATGATAAAGAAGATTCAAAGAGAGTGAGATGCCAGCTCCTTTCATTCAGTCAGTAGCTTCAAACATTTCTGGTATATGAATAACATGATGTTTTTCAATGGCAAAAATCAATGAATATTGTAAAAGCACAAACAGTAATTTCTCCGCATTGCAAGGTGCAATTCTGAAATTTTTTGCTTTTTCCTGCTCCTCTTAGCATGATAAAGAAGACTCAAAGAGAGTGAGATGCCAGCTCCTTTCATTCAGTCAGTAGCTTCAATCATTTCTGGACGTTTTTCAATGGCAAAAATCAATGAATATTGTAAATGCACAAACAGTAATTTCTCCGCATTGCAAGGTGCAATTCTGAAATTTTTTGCTTTTTCCTGCTCCTCTTAGCATGATAAAGAAGATTCAAAGAGAGTGAGATGCCAGCTCCTTTCATTCAGTCAGTAGCTTCAATCATTTCTGGTATATGAATAACATGATGTTTTTCAATGGCAAAAATCAATGAATATTGTAAATGCACAAACAGTAATTTCTCCGCATTGCAAGTTGCAATTCTGAAATTTTTTGCTTTTTCCTGCTCCTCTTAGCATGATAAAGAAGATTCAAAGAGAGTGAGATGCCAGCTCCTTTCATTCAGTCAGTAGCTTCAATTATTTCTGGACGTTTTTCAATGGCAAAAATCAATGAATATTGTAAATGCACAAACAGTAATTTCTCCGCATTGCAAGGTGCAATTCTGAAATTTTTTGCTTTTTCCTGCTCCTCTTAGCATGATAAAGAAGATTCAAAGAGAGTGAGATGCCAGCTCCTTTCATTCAGTCAGTTGCTTCAATCATTTCTGGACGTTTTTCAATGGCAAAAATCAATGAATATTGTAAATGCACAAACAGTAATTTCTCCGCATTGCAAGGTGCAATTCTGAAATTTTTTGCTTTTTCCTGCTCCTCTTAGCATGATAAAGAAGATTCAAAGAGAGTGAGATGCCAGCTCCTTTCATTCAGTCAGTAGCTTCAATCATTTCTGGACGTTTTTCAATGGCAAAAATCAATGAATATTGTAAATGCACAAACAGTAATTTCTCCGCATTGCAAGGTGCAATTCTGAAATTTTTTGCTTTTTCCTGCTCCTCTTTGCATGATAAAGAAGATTCAAAGAGAGTGAGATGCCAGCTCCTTTCATTCAGTCAGTAGCTTCAATCATTTCTGGTATATGAATAACATGATGTTTTTCAATGGCAAAAATCAATGAATATTGTAAATGCACAAACATTAATTTCTCCGCATTGCAAGGTGCAATTCTGAAATTTTTGGCTTTTTCCTGCTCCTCTTAGCATGATAAAGAAGATTCAAAGAGAGTGAGATGCCAGCTCCTTTCATTCAGTCAGTAGCTTCAATCATTTCTGGATGTTTTTCAATGGCAAAAATCAATGAATATTGTAAATGCACAAACAGTAATTTCTCCGCATTGCAAGGTGCAATTCTGAAATTTCTTGCATTTTCCTGCTCCTCTTAGCATGATAAAGAAGATTCAAAGAGAGTGAGATGCCAGCTCCTTTCATTCAGTCAGTAGCTTCAATCATTTCTGGACGTTTTTCAATGGCAAAAATCAATGAATATTGTAAATGCACAAACAGTAATTTCTCCGCATTGCAAGGTGCAATTCTGAAATTTTTTGCTTTTTCCTGCTCCTCTTAGCATGATAAAGAAGATTCAAAGAGAGTGAGATGCCAGCTCCTTTCATTCAGTCAGTAGCTTCAATCATTTCTGGACGTTTTTCAATGGCAAAAATCAATGAATATTGTAAATGCACAAACAGTAATTTCTCCGCATTGCAAGGTGCAATTCTGAAATTTTTTGCTTTTTCCTGCTCCTCTTAGCATGATAAAGAAGATTCAAAGAGAGTGAGATGCCAGCTTCTTTCATTCAGTCAGTAGCTTCAAACATTTCTGGGATATGAATAACATGATGTTTTTCAAAGGCAAAAATTAATGAATATTGTAAATGCACAAACAGTAATTTCTACGCATTGCAAGGTGCAATTCTGAAATTTTTTGCTTTTTCCTGCTCCTCTTAGCATGATAAAGAAGATTCAAAGAGAGTGAGATGCCAGCTCCTTTCATTCAGTCAGTAGCTTCAATCATTTCTGGACGTTTTTCAATGGCAAAAATCAATGAATATTGTAAATGCACAAACAGTAATTTCTCCGCATTGCAAGGTGCAATTCTGAAATTTTTTGCTTTTTCCTGCTCCTCTTAGCATGATAAAGAAGATTCAAAGAGAGTGAGATGCCAGCTCCTTTCATTCAGTCAGTAGCTTCAATCATTTCTGGACGTTTTTCAATGGCAAAAATCAATGAATATTGTAAATGCACAAACAGTAATTTCTCCGCATTGCAAGGTGCAATTCTGAAATTTTTTGCTTTTTCCTGCTCCTCTTAGCATGATAAAGAAGATTCAAAGAGAGTGAGATGCCAGCTCCTTTCATTCAGTCAGTAGCTTCAATCATTTCTGGTATATGAATAACATGATGTTTTTCAATGGCAAAAATCAATGAATATTGTAAATGCACAAACAGTAATTTCTCCGCATTGCAAGTTGCAATTCTGAAATTTTTTGCTTTTTCCTGCTCCTCTTAGCATGATAAAGAAGATTCAAAGAGAGTGAGATGCCAGCTCCTTTCATTCAGTCAGTAGCTTCAATCATTTCTGGACGTTTTTCAATGGCAAAAATCAATGAATATTGTAAATGCACAAACAGTAATTTCTCCGCATTGCAAGGTGCAATTCTGAAATTTTTTGCTTTTTCCTGCTCCTCTTAGCATGATAAAGAAGATTCAAAGAGAGTGAGATGCCAGCTCCTTTCATTCAGTCAGTAGCTTCAATCATTTCTGGACGTTTTTCAATGGCAAAAATCAATGAATATTGTAAGTGCACAAACAGTAATTTCTCCGCATTGCAAGGTGCAATTCTGAAATTTTTTGCTTTTTCCTGCTCCTCTTAGCATGATAAAGAAGATTCAAAGAGAGTGAGATGCCAGCTCCTTTCATTCAGTCAGTAGCTTCAAACATTTCTGGTATATGAATAACATGATGTTTTTCAATGGCAAAAATCAATGAATATTGTAAATGCACAAACAGTAATTTCTCCGCATTGCAAGGTGCAATTCTGAAATTTTTTGCTTTTTCCTGCTCCTCTTAGCATGATAAAGAAGATTCAAAGAGAGTGAGATGCCAGCTCCTTTCATTCAGTCAGTAGCTTCAATCATTTCTGGACGTTTTTCAATGGCAAAAATCAATGAATATTGTAAATGCACAAACAGTAATTTCTCCGCATTGCAAGGTGCAATTCTGAAATTTTTTGCTTTTTCCTGCTCCTCTTAGCATGATAAAGAAGATTCAAAGAGAGTGAGATGCCAGCTCCTTCATTCAGTCAGTAGCTTCAATCATTTCTGGTATATGAATAACATGATGTTTTTCAATGGCAAAAATCAATGAATATTGTAAATGCACAAACAGTAATTTCTCCACATTGCAAGGTGCAATTCTGAAATTTTTTGCTTTTTCCTGCTCCTCTTAGCATGATAAAGAAGATTCAAAGAGAGTGAGATGCCAGCTCCTTTCATTCAGTCAGTAGCTTCAATCATTTCTGGACGTTTTTCAATGGCAAAAATCAATGAATATTGTAAATGCACAAACAGTAATTTCTCCGCATTGCAAGGTGCAATTCTGAAATTTTTTGCTTTTTCCTGCTCCTCTTAGCATGATAAAGAAGATTCAAAGAGAGCGAGATGCCAGCTCCTTTCATTCAGTCAGTAGCTTCAATCATTTCTGGTATATGAATAACATGATGTTTTTCAATGGCAAAAATCAATGAATATTGTAAATGCACAAACAGTAATTTCTCCGCATTGCAAGGTGCAATTCTGAAATTTTTTGCTTTTTCCTGCTCCTCTTAGCATGATAAAGAAGATTCAAAGAGAGTGAGATGCCAGCTCCTTTCATTCAGTCAGTAGCTTCAATCATTTCTGGACGTTTTTCAATGGCAAAAATCAATGAATATTGTAAATGCACAAACAGTAATTTCTCCGCATTGCAAGGTGCAATTCTGAAATTTTTTGCTTTTTCCTGCTCCTCTTAGCATGATAAAGAAGATTCAAAGAGAGTGAGATGCCAGCTCCTTTCATTCAGTCAGTAGCTTCAAACATTTCTGGTATATGAATAACATGATGTTTTTCAATGGCAAAAATCAATGAATATTGTAAATGCACAAACAGTAATTTCTCCGCATTGCAAGGTGCAATTCTGAAATTTTTTGCTTTTTCCTGCTCCTCTTAGCATGATAAAGAAGATTCAAAGAGAGTGAGATGCCAGCTCCTTTCATTCAGTCAGTAGCTTCAATCATTTCTGGACGTTTTTCAATGGCAAAAATCAATGAATATTGTAAATGCACAAACAGTAATTTCTCCGCATTGCAAGGTGCAATTCTGAAATTTTTTGCTTTTTCCTGCTCCTCTTAGCATGATAAAGAAGATTCAAAGAGAGTGAGATGCCAGCTCCTTTCATTCAGTCAGTAGCTTCAATCATTTCTGGACGTTTTTCAATGGCAAAAATCAATGAATATTGTAAATGCACAAACAGTAATTTCTCCGCATTGCAAGGTGCAATTCTGAAATTTTTTGCTTTTTCCTGCTCCTCTTAGCATGATAAAGAAGATTCAAAGAGAGTGAGATGCCAGCTCCTTTCATTCAGTCAGTAGCTTCAATCATTTCTGGTATATGAATAACATGATGTTTTTCAATGGCAAAAATCAATGAATATTGTAAATGCACAAACAGTAATTTCTCCGCATTGCAAGGTGCAATTCTGAAATTTTTTGCTTTTTCCTGCTCCTCTTAGCATGATAAAGAAGATTCAAAGAGAGTGAGATGCCAGCTCCTTTCATTCAGTCAGCAGCTTCAATCATTTCTGGACATTTTTCAATGGCAAAAATCAATGAATATTGTAAATGCACAAACAGTAATTTCTCCGCATTGCAAGGTGCAATTCTGAAATTTTTTGCTTTTTCCTGCTCCTCTTAGCATGATAAAGAAGATTCAAAGAGAGTGAGATGCCAGCTCCTTTCATTCAGTCAGTAGCTTCAAACATTTCTGGTATATGAATAACATGATGTTTTTCAATGGCAAAAATCAATGAATATTGTAAAAGCACAAACAGTAATTTCTCCGCATTGCAAGGTGCAATTCTGAAATTTTTTGCTTTTTCCTACTCCTCTTAGCATGATAAAGAAGATTCAAAGAAAGTGAGATGCCAGCTCCTTTCATTCAGTCAGTAGCTTCAATCATTTCTGGACGTTTTTCAATGGCAAAAATCAATGAATATTGTAAATGCACAAACAGTAATTTCTCCGCATTGCAAGGTGCAATTCTGAAATTTTTTGCTTTTTCCTGCTCCTCTTAGCATGATAAAGAAGATTCAAAGAGAGTGAGATGCCAGCTCCTTTCATTCAGTCACTAGCTTCAATCATTTCTGGTATAAGAATAACATGATGTTTTTCAATGGCAAAAATCAATGAATATTGTAAATGCACAAACAGTAATTTCTCCGCATTGCAAGTTGCAATTCTGAAATTTTTTGCTTTTTCCTGCTCCTCTTAGCATGATAAAGAAGATTCAAAGAGAGTGAGATGCCAGCTCCTTTCATTCAGTCAGTAGCTTCAATTATTTCTGGACGTTTTTCAATGGCAAAAATCAATGAATATTGTAAATGCACAAACAGTAATTTCTCCGCATTGCAAGGTGCAATTCTGAAATTTTTTGCTTTTTCCTGCTCCTCTTAGCATGATAAAGAAGATTCAAAGAGAGTGAGATGCCAGCTCCTTTCATTCAGTCAGTTGCTTCAATCATTTCTGGACGTTTTTCAATGGCAAAAATCAGTGAATATTGTAAATGCACAAACAGTAATTTCTCCGCATTGCAAGGTGCAATTCTGAAATTTTTTGCTTTTTCCTGCTCCTCTTAGCATGATAAAGAAGATTCAAAGAGAGTGAGATGCCAGCTCCTTTCATTCAGTCAGTAGCTTCAATCATTTCTGGACGTTTTTCAATGGCAAAAATCAATGAATATTGTAAATGCACAAACAGTAATTTCTCCGCATTGCAAGGTGCAATTCTGAAATTTTTTGCTTTTTCCTGCTCCTCTTTGCATGATAAAGAAGATTCAAAGAGAGTGAGATGCCAGCTCCTTTCATTCAGTCAGTAGCTTCAATCATTTCTGGTATATGAATAACATGATGTTTTTCAATGGCAAAAATCAATGAATATTGTAAATGCACAAACAGTAATTTCTCCGCATTGCAAGGTGCAATTCTGAAATTTTTGGCTTTTTCCTGCTCCTCTTAGCATGATAAAGAAGATTCAAAGAGAGTGAGATGCCAGCTCCTTTCATTCAGTCAGTAGCTTCAATCATTTCTGGATGTTTTTCAATGGCAAAAATCAATGAATATTGTAAATGCACAAACAGTAATTTCTCCGCATTGCAAGGTGCAATTCTGAAATTTCTTGCATTTTCCTGCTCCTCTTAGCATGATAAAGAAGATTCAAAGAGAGTGAGATGCCAGCTCCTTTCATTCAGTCAGTAGCTTCAATCATTTCTGGACGTTTTTCAATGGCAAAAATCAATGAATATTGTAAATGCACAAACAGTAATTTCTCCGCATTGCAAGGTGCAATTCTGAAATTTTTTGCTTTTTCCTGCTCCTCTTAGCATGATAAAGAAGATTCAAAGAGAGTGAGATGCCAGCTCCTTTCATTCAGTCAGTAGCTTCAAACATTTCTGGTATATGAATAACATGATGTTTTTCAATGGCAAAAATCAATGAATATTGTAAATGCACAAACAGTAATTTCTCCGCATTGCAAGGTGCAATTCTGAAATTTTTTGCTTTTTCCTGCTCCTCTTAGCATGATAAAGAAGATTCAAAGAGAGTGAGATGCCAGCTCCTTTCATTCAGTCAGTAGCTTCAATCATTTCTGGTATATGAATAACATGATGTTTTTCAATGGCAAAAATCAATGAATATTGTAAATGCACAAACAGTAATTTCTCCGCATTGCAAGTTGCAATTCTGAAATTTTTTGCTTTTTCCTGCTCCTCTTAGCATGATAAAGAAGATTCAAAGAGAGTGAGATGCCAGCTCCTTTCATTCAGTCAGTAGCTTCAATCATTTCTGGACGTTTTTCAATGGCAAAAATCAATGAATATTGTAAATGCACAAACAGTAATTTCTCCGCATTGCAAGGTGCAATTCTGAAATTTTTTGCTTTTTCCTGCTCCTCTTAGCATGATAAAGAAGATTCAAAGAGAGTGAGATGCCAGCTCCTTTCATTCAGTCAGTAGCTTCAATCATTTCTGGACGTTTTTCAATGGCAAAAATCAATGAATATTGTAAATGCACAAACAGTAATTTCTCCGCATTGCAAGGTGCAATTCTGAAATTTTTTGCTTTTTCCTGCTCCTCTTAGCATGATAAAGAAGATTCAAAGAGAGTGAGATGCCAGCTCCTTTCATTCAGTCAGTAGCTTCAAACATTTCTGGTATATGAATAACATGATGTTTTTCAATGGCAAAAATCAATGAATATTGTAAAAGCACAAACAGTAATTTCTCCGCATTGCAAGGTGCAATTCTGAAATTTTTTGCTTTTTCCTGCTCCTCTTAGCATGATAAAGAAGATTCAAAGAGAGTGAGATGCCAGCTCCTTTCATTCAGTCAGTAGCTTCAATCATTTCTGGACGTTTTTCAATGGCAAAAATCAATGAATATTGTAAATGCACAAACAGTAATTTCTCCGTATTGCAAGGTGCAATTCTGAAATTTTTTGCTTTTTCCTGCTCCTCTTAGCATGATAAAGAAGATTCAAAGAGAGTGAGATGCCAGCTCCTTTCATTCAGTCAGTAGCTTCAATCATTTCTGGTATATGAATAACATGATGTTTTTCAATGGCAAAAATCAATGAATATTGTAAATGCACAAACAGTAATTTCTCCACATTGCAAGGTGCAATTCTGAAATTTTTTGCTTTTTCCTGCTCCTCTTAGCATGATAAAGAAGATTCAAAGAGAGTGAGATGCCAGCTCCTTTCATTCAGTCAGTAGCTTCAATCATTTCTGGACGTTTTTCAATGGCAAAAATTAATGAATATTGTAAATGCACAAACAGTAATTTCTCCGCATTGCAAGGTGCAATTCTGAAATTTTTTGCTTTTTCCTGCTCCTCTTTGCATGATAAAGAAGATTCAAAGAGAGTGAGATGCCAGCTCCTTTCATTCAGTCAGTAGCTTCAATCATTTCTGGTATATGAATAACATGATGTTTTTCAATGGCAAAAATCAATGAATATTGTAAATGCACAAACAGTAATTTCTCCGCATTGCAAGGTGCAATTCTGAAATTTTTGGCTTTTTCCTGCTCCTCTTAGCATGATAAAGAAGATTCAAAGAGAGTGAGATGCCAGCTCCTTTCATTCAGTCAGTAGCTTCAATCATTTCTGGATGTTTTTCAATGGCAAAAATCAATGAATATTGTAAATGCACAAACAGTAATTTCTCCGCATTGCAAGGTGCAATTCTGAAATTTCTTGCATTTTCCTGCTCCTCTTAGCATGATAAAGAAGATTCAAAGAGAGTGAGATGCCAGCTCCTTTCATTCAGTCAGTAGCTTCAATCATTTCTGGACGTTTTTCAATGGCAAAAATCAATGAATATTGTAAATGCACAAACAGTAATTTCTCCGCATTGCAAGGTGCAATTCTGAAATTTTTTGCTTTTTCCTGCTCCTCTTAGCATGATAAAGAAGATTCAAAGAGAGTGAGATGCCAGCTCCTTTCATTCAGTCAGTAGCTTCAAACATTTCTGGTATATGAATAACATGATGTTTTTCAATGGCAAAAATCAATGAATATTGTAAATGCACAAACAGTAATTTCTCCGCATTGCAAGGTGCAATTCTGAAATTTTTTGCTTTTTCCTGCTCCTCTTAGCATGATAAAGAAGATTCAAAGAGAGTGAGATGCCAGCTCCTTTCATTCAGTCAGTAGCTTCAATCATTTCTGGTATATGAATAACATGATGTTTTTCAATGGCAAAAATCAATGAATATTGTAAATGCACAAACAGTAATTTCTCCGCATTGCAAGTTGCAATTCTGAAATTTTTTGCTTTTTCCTGCTCCTCTTAGCATGATAAAGAAGATTCAAAGAGAGTGAGATGCCAGCTCCTTTCATTCAGTCAGTAGCTTCAATCATTTCTGGACGTTTTTCAATGGCAAAAATCAATGAATATTGTAAATGCACAAACAGTAATTTCTCCGCATTGCAAGGTGCAATTCTGAAATTTTTTGCTTTTTCCTGCTCCTCTTAGCATGATAAAGAAGATTCAAAGAGAGTGAGATGCCAGCTCCTTTCATTCAGTCAGTAGCTTCAATCATTTCTGGACGTTTTTCAATGGCAAAAATCAATGAATATTGTAAATGCACAAACAGTAATTTCTCCGCATTGCAAGGTGCAATTCTGAAATTTTTTGCTTTTTCCTGCTCCTCTTAGCATGATAAAGAAGATTCAAAGAGAGTGAGATGCCAGCTCCTTTCATTCAGTCAGTAGCTTCAAACATTTCTGGTATATGAATAACATGATGTTTTTCAATGGCAAAAATCAATGAATATTGTAAAAGCACAAACAGTAATTTCTCCGCATTGCAAGGTGCAATTCTGAAATTTTTTGCTTTTTCCTGCTCCTCTTAGCATGATAAAGAAGATTCAAAGAGAGTGAGATGCCAGCTCCTTTCATTCAGTCAGTAGCTTCAATCATTTCTGGACGTTTTTCAATGGCAAAAATCAATGAATATTGTAAATGCACAAACAGTAATTTCTCCGTATTGCAAGGTGCAATTCTGAAATTTTTTGCTTTTTCCTGCTCCTCTTAGCATGATAAAGAAGATTCAAAGAGAGTGAGATGCCAGCTCCTTTCATTCAGTCAGTAGCTTCAATCATTTCTGGTATATGAATAACATGATGTTTTTCAATGGCAAAAATCAATGAATATTGTAAATGCACAAACAGTAATTTCTCCACATTGCAAGGTGCAATTCTGAAATTTTTTGCTTTTTCCTGCTCCTCTTAGCATGATAAAGAAGATTCAAAGAGAGTGAGATGCCAGCTCCTTTCATTCAGTCAGTAGCTTCAATCATTTCTGGACGTTTTTCAATGGCAAAAATCAATGAATATTGTAAATGCACAAACAGTAATTTCTCCGCATTGCAAGGTGCAATTCTGAAATTTTTTGCTTTTTCCTGCTCCTCTTAGCATGATAAAGAATATTCAAAGAGAGCGAGATGCCAGCTCCTTTCATTCAGTCAGTAGCTTCAATCATTTCTGGTATATGAATAACATGATGTTTTTCAATGGCAAAAATCAATGAATATTGTAAATGCACAAACAGTAATTTCTCCGCATTGCAAGGTGCAATTCTGAAATTTTTTGCTTTTTCCTGCTCCTCTTAGCATGATAAAGAAGATTCAAAGAGAGTGAGATGCCAGCTCCTTTCATTCAGTCAGTAGCTTCAATCATTTCTGGACGTTTTTCAATGGCAAAAATCAATGAATATTGTAAATGCACAAACAGTAATTTCTCCGCATTGCAAGGTGCAATTCTGAAATTTTTTGCTTTTTCCTGCTCCTCTTAGCATGATAAAGAAGATTCAAAGAGAGTGAGATGCCAGCTCCTTTCATTCAGTCAGTAGCTTCAAACATTTCTAGTATATGAATAACATGATGTTTTTCAATGGCAAAAATCAATGAATATTGTAAATGCACAAACAGTAATTTCTCCGCATTGCAAGGTGCAATTCTGAAATTTTTTGCTTTTTCCTGCTCCTCTTAGCATGATAAAGAAGATTCAAAGAGAGTGAGATGCCAGCTCCTTTCATTCAGTCAGTAGCTTCAATCATTTCTGGACGTTTTTCAATGGCAAAAATCAATGAATATTGTAAATGCACAAACAGTAATTTCTCCGCATTGCAAGGTGCAATTCTGAAATTTTTTGCTTTTTCCTGCTCCTCTTAGCATGATAAAGAAGATTCAAAGAGAGTGAGATGCCAGCTCCTTTCATTCAGTCAGTAGCTTCAATCATTTCTGGACGTTTTTCAATGGCAAAAATCAATGAATAATGTAAATGCACAAACAGTAATTTCTCCGCATTGCAAGGTGCAATTCTGAAATTTTTTGCTTTTTTCTGCTCCTCTTAGCATGATAAAGAAGATTCAAAGAGAGTGAGATGCCAGCTCCTTTCATTCAGTCAGTAGCTTCAATCATTTCTGGTATATGAATAACATGATGTTTTTCAATGGCAAAAATCAATGAATATTGTAAATGCACAAACAGTAATTTCTCCGCATTGCAAGGTGCAATTCTGAAATTTTTTGCTTTTTCCTGCTCCTCTTAGCATGATAAAGAAGATTCAAAGAGAGTGAGATGCCAGCTCCTTTCATTCAGTCAGCAGCTTCAATCATTTCTGGACATTTTTCAATGGCAAAAATCAATGAATATTGTAAATGCACAAACAGTAATTTCTCCGCATTGCAAGGTGCAATTCTGAAATTTTTTGCTTTTTCCTGCTCCTCTTAGCATGATAAAGAAGATTCAAAGAGAGTGAGATGCCAGCTCCTTTCATTCAGTCAGTAGCTTCAAACATTTCTGGTATATGAATAACATGATGTTTTTCAATGGCAAAAATCAATGAATATTGTAAAAGCACAAACAGTAATTTCTCCGCATTGCAAGGTGCAATTCTGAAATTTTTTGCTTTTTCCTGCTCCTCTTAGCATGATAAAGAAGATTCAAAGAGAGTGAGATGCCAGCTCCTTTCATTCAGTCAGTAGCTTCAATCATTTCTGGACGTTTTTCAATGGCAAAAATCAATGAATATTGTAAATGCACAAACAGTAATTTCTCCGCATTGCAAGGTGCAATTCTGAAATTTTTTGCTTTTTCCTGCTCCTCTTAGCATGATAAAGAAGATTCAAAGAGAGTGAGATGCCAGCTCTTTTCATTCAGTCAGTAGCTTCAATCATTTCTGGTATATGAATAACATGATGTTTTTCAATGGCAAAAATCAATGAATATTGTAAATGCACAAACAGTAATTTCTCCGCATTGCAAGGTGCAATTCTGAAATTTTTTGCTTTTTCCTGCTCCTCTTAGCATGATAAAGAAGATTCAAAGAGAGTGAGATGCCAGCTCCTTTCATTCAGTCAGTAGCTTCAATCATTTCTGGTATATGAATAACATGATGTTTTTCAATGGCAAAAATCAATGAATATTGTAAATGCACAAACAGTAATTTCTCCGCATTGCAAGTTGCAATTCTGAAATTTTTTGCTTTTTCCTGCTCCTCTTAGCATGATAAAGAAGATTCAAAGAGAGTGAGATGCCAGCTCCTTTCATTCAGTCAGTAGCTTCAATCATTTCTGGACGTTTTTCAATGGCAAAAATCAATGAATATTGTAAATGCACAAACAGTAATTTCTCCGCATTGCAAGGTGCAATTCTGAAATTTTTTGCTTTTTCCTGCTCCTCTTAGCATGATAAAGAAGATTCAAAGAGAGTGAGATGCCAGCTCCTTTCATTCAGTCAGTAGCTTCAATCATTTCTGGACGTTTTTCAATGGCAAAAATCAATGAATATTGTAAATGCACAAACAGTAATTTCTCCGCATTGCAAGGTGCAATTCTGAAATTTTTTGCTTTTTCCTGCTCCTCTTAGCATGATAAAGAAGATTCAAAGAGAGTGAGATGCCAGCTCCTTTCATTCAGTCAGTAGCTTCAAACATTTCTGGTATATGAATAACATGATGTTTTTCAATGGCAAAAATCAATGAATATTGTAAAAGCACAAACAGTAATTTCTCCGCATTGCAAGGTGCAATTCTGAAATTTTTTGCTTTTTCCTGCTCCTCTTAGCATGATAAAGAAGATTCAAAGAGAGTGAGATGCCAGCTCCTTTCATTCAGTCAGTAGCTTCAATCATTTCTGGACGTTTTTCAATGGCAAAAATCAATGAATATTGTAAATGCACAAACAGTAATTTCTCCGTATTGCAAGGTGCAATTCTGAAATTTTTTGCTTTTTCCTGCTCCTCTTAGCATGATAAAGAAGATTCAAAGAGAGTGAGATGCCAGCTCCTTTCATTCAGTCAGTAGCTTCAATCATTTCTGGTATATGAATAACATGATGTTTTTCAATGGCAAAAATCAATGAATATTGTAAATGCACAAACAGTAATTTCTCCACATTGCAAGGTGCAATTCTGAAATTTTTTGCTTTTTCCTGCTCCTCTTAGCATGATAAAGAAGATTCAAAGAGAGTGAGATGCCAGCTCCTTTCATTCAGTCAGTAGCTTCAATCATTTCTGGACGTTTTTCAATGGCAAAAATCAATGAATATTGTAAATGCACAAACAGTAATTTCTCCGCATTGCAAGGTGCAATTCTGAAATTTTTTGCTTTTTCCTGCTCCTCTTAGCATGATAAAGAATATTCAAAGAGAGCGAGATGCCAGCTCCTTTCATTCAGTCAGTAGCTTCAATCATTTCTGGTATATGAATAACATGATGTTTTTCAATGGCAAAAATCAATGAATATTGTAAATGCACAAACAGTAATTTCTCCGCATTGCAAGGTGCAATTCTGAAATTTTTTGCTTTTTCCTGCTCCTCTTAGCATGATAAAGAAGATTCAAAGAGAGTGAGATGCCAGCTCCTTTCATTCAGTCAGTAGCTTCAATCATTTCTGGACGTTTTTCAATGGCAAAAATCAATGAATATTGTAAATGCACAAACAGTAATTTCTCCGCATTGCAAGGTGCAATTCTGAAATTTTTTGCTTTTTCCTGCTCCTCTTAGCATGATAAAGAAGATTCAAAGAGAGTGAGATGCCAGCTCCTTTCATTCAGTCAGTAGCTTCAAACATTTCTAGTATATGAATAACATGATGTTTTTCAATGGCAAAAATCAATGAATATTGTAAATGCACAAACAGTAATTTCTCCGCATTGCAAGGTGCAATTCTGAAATTTTTTGCTTTTTCCTGCTCCTCTTAGCATGATAAAGAAGATTCAAAGAGAGTGAGATGCCAGCTCCTTTCATTCAGTCAGTAGCTTCAATCATTTCTGGACGTTTTTCAATGGCAAAAATCAATGAATATTGTAAATGCACAAACAGTAATTTCTCCGCATTGCAAGGTGCAATTCTGAAATTTTTTGCTTTTTCCTGCTCCTCTTAGCATGATAAAGAAGATTCAAAGAGAGTGAGATGCCAGCTCCTTTCATTCAGTCAGTAGCTTCAATCATTTCTGGACGTTTTTCAATGGCAAAAATCAATGAATAATGTAAATGCACAAACAGTAATTTCTCCGCATTGCAAGGTGCAATTCTGAAATTTTTTGCTTTTTTCTGCTCCTCTTAGCATGATAAAGAAGATTCAAAGAGAGTGAGATGCCAGCTCCTTTCATTCAGTCAGTAGCTTCAATCATTTCTGGTATATGAATAACATGATGTTTTTCAATGGCAAAAATCAATGAATATTGTAAATGCACAAACAGTAATTTCTCCGCATTGCAAGGTGCAATTCTGAAATTTTTTGCTTTTTCCTGCTCCTCTTAGCATGATAAAGAAGATTCAAAGAGAGTGAGATGCCAGCTCCTTTCATTCAGTCAGCAGCTTCAATCATTTCTGGACATTTTTCAATGGCAAAAATCAATGAATATTGTAAATGCACAAACAGTAATTTCTCCGCATTGCAAGGTGCAATTCTGAAATTTTTTGCTTTTTCCTGCTCCTCTTAGCATGATAAAGAAGATTCAAAGAGAGTGAGATGCCAGCTCCTTTCATTCAGTCAGTAGCTTCAAACATTTCTGGTATATGAATAACATGATGTTTTTCAATGGCAAAAATCAATGAATATTGTAAAAGCACAAACAGTAATTTCTCCGCATTGCAAGGTGCAATTCTGAAATTTTTTGCTTTTTCCTGCTCCTCTTAGCATGATAAAGAAGATTCAAAGAGAGTGAGATGCCAGCTCCTTTCATTCAGTCAGTAGCTTCAATCATTTCTGGACGTTTTTCAATGGCAAAAATCAATGAATATTGTAAATGCACAAACAGTAATTTCTCCGCATTGCAAGGTGCAATTCTGAAATTTTTTGCTTTTTCCTGCTCCTCTTAGCATGATAAAGAAGATTCAAAGAGAGTGAGATGCCAGCTCTTTTCATTCAGTCAGTAGCTTCAATCATTTCTGGTATATGAATAACATGATGTTTTTCAATGGCAAAAATCAATGAATATTGTAAATGCACAAACAGTAATTTCTCCGCATTGCAAGTTGCAATTCTGAAATTTTTTGCTTTTTCCTGCTCCTCTTAGCATGATAAAGAAGATTCAAAGAGAGTGAGATGCCAGCTCCTTTCATTCAGTCAGTAGCTTCAATTATTTCTGGACGTTTTTCAATGGCAAAAATCAATGAATATTGTAAATGCACAAACAGTAATTTCTCCGCATTGCAAGGTGCAATTCTGAAATTTTTTGCTTTTTCCTGCTCCTCTTAGCATGATAAAGAAGATTCAAAGAGAGTGAGATGCCAGCTCCTTTCATTCAGTCAGTTGCTTCAATCATTTCTGGACGTTTTTCAATGGCAAAAATCAGTGAATATTGTAAATGCACAAACAGTAATTTCTCCGCATTGCAAGGTGCAATTCTGAAATTTTTTGCTTTTTCCTGCTCCTCTTAGCATGATAAAGAAGATTCAAAGAGAGTGAGATGCCAGCTCCTTTCATTCAGTCAGTAGCTTCAATCATTTCTGGACGTTTTTCAATGGCAAAAATCAATGAATATTGTAAATGCACAAACAGTAATTTCTCCGCATTGCAAGGTGCAATTCTGAAATTTTTTGCTTTTTCCTGCTCCTCTTTGCATGATAAAGAAGATTCAAAGAGAGTGAGATGCCAGCTCCTTTCATTCAGTCAGTAGCTTCAATCATTTCTGGTATATGAATAACATGATGTTTTTCAATGGCAAAAATCAATGAATATTGTAAATGCACAAACAGTAATTTCTCCGCATTGCAAGGTGCAATTCTGAAATTTTTGGCTTTTTCCTGCTCCTCTTAGCATGATAAAGAAGATTCAAAGAGAGTGAGATGCCAGCTCCTTTCATTCAGTCAGTAGCTTCAATCATTTCTGGATGTTTTTCAATGGCAGAAATCAATGAATATTGTAAATGCACAAACAGTAATTTCTCCGCATTGCAAGGTGCAATTCTGAAATTTCTTGCATTTTCCTGCTCCTCTTAGCATGATAAAGAAGATTCAAAGAGAGTGAGATGCCAGCTCCTTTCATTCAGTCAGTAGCTTCAATCATTTCTGGACGTTTTTCAATGGCAAAAATCAATGAATATTGTAAATGCACAAACAGTAATTTCTCCGCATTGCAAGGTGCAATTCTGAAATTTTTTGCTTTTTCCTGCTCCTCTTAGCATGATAAAGAAGATTCAAAGAGAGTGAGATGCCAGCTCCTTTCATTCAGTCAGTAGCTTCAAACATTTCTGGTATATGAATAACATGATGTTTTTCAATGGCAAAAATCAATGAATATTGTAAATGCACAAACAGTAATTTCTCCGCATTGCAAGGTGCAATTCTGAAATTTTTTGCTTTTTCCTGCTCCTCTTAGCATGATAAAGAAGATTCAAAGAGAGTGAGATGCCAGCTCCTTTCATTCAGTCAGTAGCTTCAATCATTTCTGGACGTTTTTCAATGGCAAAAATCAATGAATATTGTAAATGCACAAACAGTAATTTCTCCGCATTGCAAGGTGCAATTCTGAAATTTTTTGCTTTTTCCTGCTCCTCTTAGCATGATAAAGAAGATTCAAAGAGAGTGAGATGCCAGCTTCTTTCATTCAGTCAGTAGCTTCAAACATTTCTGGGATATGAATAACATGATGTTTTTCAATGGCAAAAATTAATGAATATTGTAAATGCACAAACAGTAATTTCTCCGCATTGCAAGGTGCAATTCTGAAATTTTTTGCTTTTTCCTGCTCCTCTTAGCATGATAAAGAAGATTCAAAGAGAGTGAGATGCCAGCTCCTTTCATTCAGTCAGTAGCTTCAATCATTTCTGGACGTTTTTCAATGGCAAAAATCAATGAATATTGAAAATGCACAAACAGTAATTTCTCCGCATTGCAAGGTGCAATTCTGAAATTTTTTGCTTTTTCCTGCTCCTCTTAGCATGATAAAGAAGATTCAAAGAGAGTGAGATGCCAGCTCCTTTCATTCAGTCAGTAGCTTCAATCATTTCTGGACGTTTTTCAATGGCAAAAATCAATGAATATTGTAAATGCACAAACAGTAATTTCTCCGCATTGCAAGGTGCAATTCTGAAATTTTTTGCTTTTTCCTGCTCCTCTTAGCATGATAAAGAAGATTCAAAGAGAGTGAGATGCCAGCTCCTTTCATTCAGTCAGTAGCTTCAATCATTTCTGGTATATGAATAACATGATGTTTTTCAATGGCAAAAATCAATGAATATTGTAAATGCACAAACAGTAATTTCTCCGCATTGCAAGTTGCAATTCTGAAATTTTTTGCTTTTTCCTGCTCCTCTTAGCATGATAAAGAAGATTCAAAGAGAGTGAGATTCCAGCTCCTTTCATTCAGTCAGTAGCTTCAATCATTTCTGGACGTTTTTCAATGGCAAAAATCAATGAATATTGTAAATGCACAAACAGTAATTTCTCCGCATTGCAAGGTGCAATTCTGAAATTTTTTGCTTTTTCCTGCTCCTCTTAGCATGATAAAGACGATTCAAAGAGAGTGAGATGCCAGCTCCTTTCATTCAGTCAGTAGCTTCAATCATTTCTGGACGTTTTTCAATGACAAAAATCAATGAATATTGTAAATGCACAAACAGTAATTTCTCCGCATTGCAAGATGCAATTCTGAAATTTTTTGCTTTTTCCTGCTCCTCTTAGCATGATAAAAAAGATTCAAAGAGAGTGAGATGCCAGCTCCTTTCATTCAGTCAGTAGCTTCAATCATTTCTGGACGTTTTTCAATGGCAAAAATCAATGAATATTGTAAATGCACAAACAGTAATTTCTCCGCATTGCAAGGTGCAATTCTGAAATTTTTTGCTTTTTCCTGCTCCTCTTAGCATGATAAAGAAGATTCAAAGAGAGTGAGATGCCAGCTCCTTTCATTCAGTCAGTAGCTTCAATCATTTCTGGTATATGAATAACATGATGTTTTTCAATGGCAAAAATCAATGAATATTGTAAATGCACAAACAGTAATTTCTCCGCATTGCAAGGTGCAATTCTGAAATTTTTTGCTTTTTCCTGCTCCTCTTAGCATGATAAAGAAGATTCAAAGAGAGTGAGATGCCAGCTCCTTTCATTCAGTCAGTAGCTTCAATCATTTCTGGACGTTTTTCAATGGCAAAAATCAATGAATATTGTAAATGCACAAACAGTAATTTCTCCGCATTGCAAGGTGCAATTTTGAAATTTTTTGCTTTTTCCTGCTCCTCTTAGCATGATAAAGAAGATTCAAAGAGAGTGAGATGCCAGCTCCTTTCATTCAGTCAGTAGCTTCAGTCATTTCTGGACGTTTTTCAATGGCAAAAATCAATGAATATTGTAAATGCACAAACAGTAATTTCTCCGCATTGCAAGGTGCAATTCTGAAATTTTTTGCTTTTTCCTGCTCCTCTTAGCATGATAAAGAAGATTCAAAGAGAGTGAGATGCCAGCTCCTTTCATTCAGTCAGTAGCTTCAAACATTTCTGGTATAAACATTTCTGGACGTTTTTCAATGGCAAAAATCAATGAATATTGTAAATGCACAAACAGTAATATCTCCACATTGCAAGGTGCAATTCTGAAATTTTTTGCTTTTTCCTGCTAATCCTAGCATGATAAAGAAGATTCAAATAGAGTGAGATGCCAGCTCCTTTCATTCAGTCAGTAGCTTCAAACATTTCTGGACGTTTTTCAATGGCAAAATTCAATGAATATTGTAAATGCACAAACAGTAATATCTCCACATTGCCAGGTGCAATTCTGAAATTTTTTGCTTTTTCCTGCTAATCCTAGCATGATAAAGAAGATTCAAAGAGAGTGAGATGCCAGCTCCTTTCATTCAGTCAGTAGCTTCAATCATTTCTGGACGTTTTTCAATGGCAAAAATCAATGAATATTGTAAATGCACAAACAGTAATTTCTCCGCATTGCAAGGTGCAATTCTGAAATTTTTTGCTTTTTCCTGCTCCTCTTAGCATGATAAAGAAGATTCAAAGAGAGTGAGATGCCAGCTCCTTTCATTCAGTCAGTAGCTTCAATCATTTCTGGACGTTTTTCAATGGCAAAAATCAATGAATATTGTAAATGCACAAACAGTAATTTCTCCGCATTGCAAGGTGCAATTCTGAAATTTTTTGCTTTTTCCTGCTCCTCTTAGCATGATAAAGAAGATTCAAAGAGAGTGAGATGCCAGCTCCTTTCATTCAGTCAGTAGCTTCAATCATTTCTGGTATATGAATAACATGATGTTTTTCAATGGCAAAAATCAATGAATATTGTAAATGCACAAACAGTAATTTCTCCGCATTGCAAGGTGCAATTCTGAAATTTTTTGCTTTTTCCTGCTCCTCTTAGCATGATAAAGAAGATTCAAAGAGAGTGAGATGCCAGCTCCTTTCATTCAGTCAGTAGCTTCAATCATTTCTGGACGTTTTTCAATGGCAAAAATCAATGAATATTGTAAATGCACAAACAGTAATTTCTCCGCATTGCAAGATGCAATTCTGAAATTTTTTGCTTTTTCCTGCTCCTCTTAGCATGATAAAGAAGATTCAAAGAGAGTGAGATGCCAGCTCCTTTCATTCAGTCAGTAGCTTCAGTCATTTCTGGACGTTTTTCAATGCAAAAATCAATGAATATTGTAAATGCACAAACAGTAATTTCTCCGCATTGCAAGGTGCAATTCTGAAATTTTTTGCTTTTTCCTGCTCCTCTTAGCATGATAAAGAAGATTCAAAGAGAGTGAGATGCCAGCTCCTTTCATTCAGTCAGTAGCTTCAATCATTTCTGGTATATGAATAACATGATGTTTTTCAATGGCAAAAATCAATGAATATTGTAAATGCACAAACAGTAATTTCTCCGCATTGCAAGGTGCAATTCTGAAATTTTTTGCTTTTTCCTGCTCCTCTTAGCATGATAAAGAAGATTCAAAGAGAGTGAGATGCCAGCTCCTTTCATTCAGTCAGTAGCTTCAATCATTTCTGGATGTTTTTCAATGGCAAAAATCAATGAATATTATAAATGCACAAACAGTAATTTCTCCGCATTGCAAGGTGCAATTCTGAAATTTCTTGCATTTTCCTGCTCCTCTTAGCATGATAAAGAAGATTCAAAGAGAGTGAGATGCCAGCTCCTTTCATTCAGTCAGTAGCTTCAATCATTTCTGGACGTTTTTCAATGGCAAAAATCAATGAATATTGTAAATGCACAAACAGTAATTTCTCCGCATTGCAAGGTGCAATTCTGAAATTTTTTGCTTTTTCCTGCTCCTCTTAGCATGATAAAGAAGATTCAAAGAGAGTGAGATGCCAGCTCCTTTCATTCAGTCAGTAGCTTCAAACATTTCTGGTATATGAATAACATGATGTTTTTCAATGGCAAAAATCAATGAATATTGTAAATGCACAAACAGTAATTTCTCCGCATTGCAAGGTGCAATTCTGAAATTTTTTGCTTTTTCCTGCTCCTCTTAGCATGATAAAGAAGATTCAAAGAGAGTGAGATGCCAGCTCCTTTCATTCAGTCAGTAGCTTCAATCATTTCTGGACGTTTTTCAATGGCAAAAATCAATGAATATTGTAAATGCACAAACAGTAATTTCTCCGCATTGCAAGGTGCAATTCTGAAATTTTTTGCTTTTTCCTGCTCCTATTAGCATGATAAAGAAGATTCAAAGAGAGTGAGATGCCAGCTTCTTTCATTGTCAGTAGCTTCAAACATTTCTGGGATATGAATAACATGATGTTTTTCAATGGCAAAAATTAATGAATATTGTAAATGCACAAACAGTAATTTCTCCGAATTGCAAGGTGCAATTCTGAAATTTTTTGCTTTTTCCTGCTCCTCTTAGCATGATAAAGAAGATTCAAAGAGAGTGAGATGCCAGCTCCTTTCATTCAGTCAGTAGCTTCAATCATTTCTGGACGTTTTTCAATGGCAAAAATCAATGAATATTGTAAATGCACAAACAGTAATTTCTCCGCATTGCAAGGTGCAATTCTGAAATTTTTTGCTTTTTCCTGCTCCTCTTAGCATGATAAAGAAGATTCAAAGAGAGTGAGATGCCAGCTCCTTTCATTCAGTCAGTAGCTTCAATCATTTCTGGACGTTTTTCAATGGCAAAAATCAATGAATATTGTAAATGCACAAACAGTAATTTCTCCGCATTGCAAGGTGCAATTCTGAAATTTTTTGCTTTTTCCTGCTCCTCTTAGCATGATAAAGAAGATTCAAAGAGAGTGAGATGCCAGCTCCTTTCATTCAGTCAGTAGCTTCAATCATTTCTGGTATATGAATAACATGATGTTTTTCAATGGCAAAAATCAATGAATATTGTAAATGCACAAACAGTAATTTCTCCGCATTGCAAGTTGCAATTCTGAAATTTTTTGCTTTTTCCTGCTCCTCTTAGCATGATAAAGAAGATTCAAAGAGAGTGAGATTCCGGCTCCTTTCATTCAGTCAGTAGCTTCAATCATTTCTGGACGTTTTTCAATGGCAAAAATCTATGAATATTGTAAATGCACAAACAGTAATTTCTCCGCATTGCAAGGTGCAATTCTGAAATGTTTTGCTTTTTCCTGCTCCTCTTAGCATGATAAAGAAGATTCAAAGAGAGTGAGATGCCAGCTCCTTTCATTCAGTCAGTAGCTTCAATCATTTCTGGACGTTTTTCAATGGCAAAAATCAATGAATATTGTAAATGCACAAACAGTAATTTCTCCGCATTGCAAGATGAAATTCTGAAATTTTTTGCTTTTTCCTGCTCCTCTTAGCATGATAAAGAAGATTCAAAGAGAGTGAGATGCCAGCTCCTTTCATTCAGTCAGTAGCTTCAATCATTTCTGGACGTTTTTCAATGGCAAAAATCAATGAATATTGTAAATGCACAAAAAGTAATTTCTCCGCATTGCAAGGTGCAATTCTGAAATTTTTTGCTTTTTCCTGCTCCTCTTAGCATGATAAAGAAGATTCAAAGAGAGTGAGATGCCAGCTCCTTTCATTCAGTCAGTAGCTTCAATCATTTCTGGTATATGAATAACATGATGTTTTTCAATGGCAAAAATCAATGAATATTGTAAATGCACAAACAGTAATTTCTCCGCATTGCAAGGTGCAATTCTGAAATTTTTTGCTTTTTCCTGCTCCTCTTAGCATGATAAAGAAGATTCAAAGAGAGTGAGATGCCAGCTCCTTTCATTCAGTCAGTAGCTTCAATCATTTCTGGACGTTTTTCAATGGCAAAAATCAATGAATATTGTAAATGCACAAACAGTAATTTCTCCGCATTGCAAGGTGCAATTCTGAAATTTTTTGCTTTTTCCTGCTCCTCTTAGCATGATAAAGAAGATTCAAAGAGAGTGAGATGCCAGCTCCTTTCATTCAGTCAGTAGCTTCAGTCATTTCTGGAAGTTTTTCAATGGCAAAAATCAATGAATATTGTAAATGCACAAACAGTAATTTCTCCGCATTGCAAGGTGCAATTCTGAAATTTTTTGCTTTTTCCTGCTCCTCTTAGCATGATAAAGAAGATTCAAAGAGAGTGAGATGCCAGCTCCTTTCATTCAGTCAGTAGCTTCAAACATTTCTGGTATAAACATTTCTGGACGTTTTTCAATGGCAAAAATCAATGAATATTGTAAATGCACAAACAGTAATATCTCCACATTGCAAGGTGCAATGCTGAAATTTTTTTTGCTTTTTCCTGCTAATCCTAGCATGATAAAGAAGATTCAAATAGAGTGAGATGCCAGCTCCTTTCATTCAGTCAGTAGCTTCAAACATTTCTGGACGTTTTTCAATGGCAAAAATCAATGAATATTGTAATTGCACAAACAGTAATATCTCCACATTGCAAGGTGCAATTCTGAAATTTTTTGCTTTTTCCTGCTAATCCTAGCATGATAAAGAAGATTCAAAGAGAGTGAGATGTCAGCTCCTTTCATTCAGTCAGTAGCTTCAAACATTTCTGGTATATGAATAACATGATGTTTTTCAATGGCAAAAATCAATGAATATTGTAAATGCACAAACAGTAATATCTCCACATTGCAAGGTGCAATTCTGAAATTTTTTGCTTTTTCCTGCTAATCCTAGCATGATAAAGAAGATTCAAAGAGAGTGAGATGCCAGCTCCTTTCATTCAGTCAGTAGCTTCAAACATTTCTGGACGTTTTTCAATGGCAAAAATCAATGAATATTATAAATGCACAAACAGTAATTTCTCCGCATTGCAAGGTGCAATTCTGAAATTTCTTGCATTTTCCTGCTCCTCTTAGCATGATAAAGAAGATTCAAAGAGAGTGAGATGCCAGCTCCTTTCATTCAGTCAGTAGCTTCAATCATTTCTGGACGTTTTTCAATGGCAAAAATCAATGAATATTGTAAATGCACAAACAGTAATTTCTCCGCATTGCAAGGTGCAATTCTGAAATTTTTTGCTTTTTCCTGCTCCTCTTAGCATGATAAAGAAGATTCAAAGAGAGTGAGATGCCAGCTCCTTTCATTCAGTCAGTAGCTTCAAACATTTCTGGTATATGAATAACATGATGTTTTTCAATGGCAAAAATCAATGAATATTGTAAATGCACAAACAGTAATTTCTCCGCATTGCAAGGTGCAATTCTGAAATTTTTTGCTTTTTCCTGCTCCTCTTAGCATGATAAAGAAGATTCAAAGAGAGTGAGATGCCAGCTCCTTTCATTCAGTCAGTAGCTTCAATCATTTCTGGACGTTTTTCAATGGCAAAAATCAATGAATATTGTAAATGCACAAACAGTAATTTCTCCGCATTGCAAGGTGCAATTCTGAAATTTTTTGCTTTTTCCTGCTCCTATTAGCATGATAAAGAAGATTCAAAGAGAGTGAGATGCCAGCTTCTTTCATTGTCAGTAGCTTCAAACATTTCTGGGATATGAATAACATGATGTTTTTCAATGGCAAAAATTAATGAATATTGTAAATGCACAAACAGTAATTTCTCCGCATTGCAAGGTGCAATTCTGAAATTTTTTGCTTTTTCCTGCTCCTCTTAGCATGATAAAGAAGATTCAAAGAGAGTGAGATGCCAGCTCCTTTCATTCAGTCAGTAGCTTCAATCATTTCTGGACGTTTTTCAATGGCAAAAATCAATGAATATTGTAAATGCACAAACAGTAATTTCTCCGCATTGCAAGGTGCAATTCTGAAATTTTTTGCTTTTTCCTGCTCCTCTTAGCATGATAAAGAAGATTCAAAGAGCTTCTGACTGAATGAAAGGAGCTCTCATCTCACTCTCTTTGAATCTTCTTTATCATGCTAAGAGGAGCAGGAAAAAGCAAAAAATTTCAGAATTGCACCTTGCAATGCGGAGAAATTACTGTTTGTGCATTTACAATATTCATTGATTTTTGCCATTGAAAAACATCATGTTATTCATATACCAGAAATGTTTGAAGCTACTGACTGAATGAAAGGAGCTGGCATCTCACTCTCTTTGAATCTTCTTTATCATGCTAAGAGGAGCAGGAAAAAGCATAAAATTTCAGAATTGCACCTTCAATGCGGAGAAATTACTGTTTGTGCATTTACAATATTCATTGATTTTTGCCATTGAAAAACATCCAGAAATGCTTGAAGCTACTGACTGAATGAAAGGAGCTGGCATCTCACTCTCTTTGAATCTTCTTTATCATGCTAAGAGGAGCAGGAAAAAGCAAAAAATTTCAGAATTGCACCTTGCAATGCGGAGAAATTACTGTTTGTGCATTTACAATATTCATTAATTTTTGCCATTGAAAAACATCATGTTATTCATATACCAGAAATGATTGAAGCTACTGACTGAATGAAAGGAGCTGGCATCTCACTCTCTTTGAATCTTCTTTATCATGCTAAGAGGAGCAGGAAAAAGCAAAAAATTTCAGAATTGCACCTTGCAATGCGGAGAAATTACTGTTTGTGCATTTACAATATTCATTGATTTTTGCCATTGAAAAACATCATGTTATTCATATACCAGAAATGTTTGAAGCTACTGACTGAATGAAAGGAGCTGGCATCTCACTCTCTTTGAATCTTCTTTATCATACTAAGAGGAGCAGGAAAAAGCAAAAAATTTCAGAATTGCACCTTGCAATGCGGAGAAATTACTGTTTGTGCATTTACAATATTCATTGATTTTTGCCATTGAAAAACGTCCAGAAATGATTGAAGCTACTGACTGAATGAAAGGAGCTGGCATCTCACTCTCTTTGAATCTTCTTTATCATGCTAAGAGGAGCAGGAAAAAGCAAAAAATTTCAGAATTGCACCTTGCAATGCGGAGAAATTACTGTTTGTGCATTTACAATATTCATTGATTTTTGCCATTGAAAAACATCATGTTATTCATATACCAGAAATGTTTGAAGCTACTGACTGAATGAAAGGAGCTGGCATCTCACTCTCTTTGAATCTTCTTTATCATACTAAGAGGAGTAGGAAAAAGCAAAAAATTTCAGAATTGCACCTTCAATGCGGAGAAATTACTGTTTGTGCATTTACAATATTCATTGATTTTTGCCATTGAAAAACGTCCAGAAATGATTGAAGCTACTGACTGAATGAAAGGAGCTGGCATCTCACTCTCTTTGAATCTTCTTTATCATGCTAAGAGGAGCAGGAAAAAGCAAAAAATTTCAGAATTGCACCTTGCAATGCGGAGAAATTACTGTTTGTGCATTTACAATATTCATTAATTTTTGCCATTGAAAAACATCATGTTATTCATATACCAGAAATGATTGAAGCTACTGACTGAATGAAAGGAGCTGGCATCTCACTCTCTTTGAATCTTCTTTATCATGCTAAGAGGAGCAGGAAAAAGCAAAAAATTTCAGAATTGCACCTTGCAATGCGGAGAAATTACTGTTTGTGCATTTACAATATTCATTGATTTTTGCCATTGAAAAACATCATGTTATTCATATACCAGAAATGTTTGAAGCTACTGACTGAATGAAAGGAGCTGGCATCTCACTCTCTTTGAATCTTCTTTATCATACTAAGAGGAGCAGGAAAAAGCAAAAAATTTCAGAATTGCACCTTGCAATGCGGAGAAATTACTGTTTGTGCATTTACAATATTCATTGATTTTTGCCATTGAAAAACGTCCAGAAATGATTGAAGCTACTGACTGAATGAAAGGAGCTGGCATCTCACTCTCTTTGAATCTTCTTTATCATGCTAAGAGGAGCAGGAAAAAGCAAAAAATTTCAGAATTGCACCTTGCAATGCGGAGAAATTACTGTTTGTGCATTTACAATATTCATTGATTTTTGCCATTGAAAAACGTCCAGAAATGATTGAAGCTACTGACTGAATGAAAGGAGCTGGCATCTCACTCTCTTTGAATCTTCTTTATCATGCTAAGAGGAGCAGGAAAAAGCAAAAAATTTCAGAATTGCACCTTGCAATGCGGAGAAATTACTGTTTGTGCATTTACAATATTCATTGATTTTTGCCGCCATTGAAAAACATCATGTTATTCATATACCAGAAATGTTTGAAGCTACTGACTGAATGAAAGGAGCTGGCATCTCACTCTCTTTGAATCTTCTTTATCATGCTAAGAGGAGCAGGAAAAAGCAAAAAATTTCAGAATTGCACCTTGCAATGCGAAGAAATTACTGTTTGTGCATTTACAATATTCATTGATTTTTGCCATTGAAAAACATCATGTTATTCATATACCAGAAATGTTTGATGCTACTGACTGAATGAAAGGAGCTGGCATCTCACTCTCTTTGAATCTTCTTTATCATGCTAAGAGGAGCAGGAAAAAGCAAAAAATTTCAGAATTGCACCTTGCAATGCGGAGAAATTACTGTTTGTGCATTTACAATATTCATTGATTTTTGCCATTGAAAAACGTCCAGAAATGATTGAAGCTACTGACTGAATGAAAGGAGCTGGCATCTCACTCTCTTTGAATCTTCTTTATCATGCTAAGAGGAGCAGGAAAAAGCAAAAAATTTCAGAATTGCACCTTGCAATGCGGAGAAATTACTGTTTGTGCATTTACAATATTCATTGATTTTTGCCATTGAAAAACATCCAGAAATGATTGAAGCTACTGACTGAATGAAAGGAGCTGGCATCTCACTCTCTTTGAATCTTCTTTATCATGCTAAGAGGAGCAGGAAAAAGCAAAAAATTTCAGAATTGCACCTTGCAATGCGGAGAAATTACTGTTTGTGCATTTACAATATTCATTGATTTTTGCCATTGAAAAACGTCCAGAAATGATTGAAGCTACTGACTGAATGAAAGGAGCTGGCATCTCAGTCTCTTTGATTCTTCTTTATCATGCTAAGAGGAGCAGGAAAAAGCAAAAAATTTCAGAATTGCACCTTGCAATGCGGAGAAATTACTGTTTGTGCATCTACAATATTCATTGATTTTTGCCATTGAAAAACGTCCAGAAATGATTGAAGCTACTGACTGAATGAAAGGAGCTGGCATCTCACTCTCTTTGAGTCTTCTTTACCATGCTAAGAGGAGCAGGAAAAAGCAAAAAATTTCAGAATTGCACCTTGCAATGCGGAGAAATTACTGTTTGTGCATTTACAATATTCATTGATTTTTGCCATTGAAAAACGTCCAGAAATGATTGAAGCTACTGACTGAATGAAAGGAGCTGGCATCTCACTCTCTTTGAATCTTCTTTATCATGCTAAGAGGAGCAGGAAAAAGCAAAAAATTTCAGAATTGCACCTTGCAATGCGGAGAAATTACTGTTTGTGCATTTACAATATTCATTGATTTTTGCCATTGAAAAACATCATGTTATTCATATACCAGAAATGATTGAAGCTACTGACTGAATGAAAGGAGCTGGCATATCACTCTCTTTGAATCTTCTTTATCATGCTAAGAGGAGCAGGAAAAAGCAAAAAATTTCAGAATTGCACCTTGCAATGCGGAGAAATTACTGTTTGTGCATTTACAATATTCATTGATTTTTGCCATTGAAAAACGTCCAGAAATGATTGAAGCTACTGACTGAATGAAAGGAGCTGGCATCTCACTGTCTTTGAATCTTCTTTATCATGCTAAGAGGAGCAGGAAAAAGCAAAACATTTCAGAATTGCACCTTGCAATGCGGAGAAATTACTGTTTGTGCATTTACAATATTCATTGATTTTTGCCATTGAAAAACGTCCAGAAATGATTGAAGCTACTGACTGAATGAAAGGAGCTCTCATCTCACTCTCTTTGAATCTTCTTTATCATGCTAAGAGGAGCAGGAAAAAGCAAAAAATTTCAGAATTGCACCTTGCAATGCGGAGAAATTACTGTTTGTGCATTTACAATATTCATTGATTTTTGCCATTGAAAAACATCATGTTATTCATATACCAGAAATGTTTGAAGCTACTGACTGAATGAAAGGAGCTGGCATCTCACTCTCTTTGAATCTTCTTTATCATGCTAAGAGGAGCAGGAAAAAGCAAAAAATTTCAGAATTGCACCTTCAATGCGGAGAAATTACTGTTTGTGCATTTACAATATTCATTGATTTTTGCCATTGAAAAACGTCCAGAAATGATTGAAGCTACTGACTGAATGAAAGGAGCTGGCATCTCACTCTCTTTGAATCTTCTTTATCATGCTAAGAGGAGCAGGAAAAAGCAAAAAATTTCAGAATTGCACCTTGCAATGCGGAGAAATTACTGTTTGTGCATTTACAATATTCATTAATTTTTGCCATTGAAAAACATCATGTTATTCATATACCAGAAATGATTGAAGCTACTGACTGAATGAAAGGAGCTGGCATCTCACTCTCTTTGGATCTTCTTTATCATGCTAAGAGGAGCAGGAAAAAGCAAAAAATTTCAGAATTGCACCTTGCAATGCGGAGAAATTACTGTTTGTGCATTTACAATATTCATTGATTTTTGCCATTGAAAAACATCATGTTATTCATATACCAGAAATGTTTGAAGCTACTGACTGAATGAAAGGAGCTGGCATCTCACTCTCTTTGAATCTTCTTTATCATACTAAGAGGAGCAGGAAAAAGCAAAAAATTTCAGAATTGCACCTTGCAATGCGGAGAAATTACTGTTTGTGCATTTACAATATTCATTGATTTTTGCCATTGAAAAACGTCCAGAAATGATTGAAGCTACTGACTGAATGAAAGGAGCTGGCATCTCACTCTCTTTGAATCTTCTTTATCATGCTAAGAGGAGCAGGAAAAAGCAAAAAATTTCAGAATTGCACCTTGCAATGCGGAGAAATTACTGTTTGTGCATTTACAATATTCATTGATTTTTGCCATTGAAAAACGTCCAGAAATGATTGAAGCTACTGACTGAATGAAAGGAGCTGGCATCTCACTCTCTTTGAATCTTCTTTATCATGCTAAGAGGAGCAGGAAAAAGCAAAAAATTTCAGAATTGCACCTTGCAATGCGGAGAAATTACTGTTTGTGCATTTACAATATTCATTGATTTTTGCCATTGAAAAACATCATGTTATTCATATACCAGAAATGTTTGAAGCTACTGACTGAATGAAAGGAGCTGGCATCTCACTCTCTTTGAATCTTCTTTATCATGCTAAGAGGAGCAGGAAAAAGCAAAAAATTTCAGAATTGCACCTTGCAATGCGAAGAAATTACTGTTTGTGCATTTACAATATTCATTGATTTTTGCCATTGAAAAACATCATGTTATTCATATACCAGAAATGTTTGAAGCTACTGACTGAATGAAAGGAGCTGGCATCTCACTCTCTTTGAATCTTCTTTATCATGCTAAGAGGAGCAGGAAAAAGCAAAAAATTTCAGAATTGCACCTTGCAATGCGGAGAAATTACTGTTTGTGCATTTACAATATTCATTGATTTTTGCCATTGAAAAACGTCCAGAAATGATTGAAGCTACTGACTGAATGAAAGGAGCTGGCATCTCACTCTCTTTGAATCTTCTTTATCATGCTAAGAGGAGCAGGAAAAAGCAAAAAATTTCAGAATTGCACCTTGCAATGCGGAGAAATTACTGTTTGTGCATTTACAATATTCATTGATTTTTGCCATTGAAAAACATCATGTTATTCATATACCAGAAATGATTGAAGCTACTGACTGAATGAAAGGAGCTGGCATCTCACTCTCTTTGAATCTTCTTTATCATGCTAAGAGGAGCAGGAAAAAGCAAAAAATTTCAGAATTGCACCTTGCAATGCGGAGAAATTACTGTTTGTGCATTTACAATATTCATTGATTTTTGCCATTGAAAAACGTCCAGAAATGATTGAAGCTACTGACTGAATGAAAGGAGCTGGCATCTCACTCTCTTTGAATCTTCTTTATCATGCTAAGAGGAGCAGGAAAAAGCAAAAAATTTCAGAATTGCACCTTGCAATACGGAGAAATTACTGTTTGTGCATTTACAATATTCATTGATTTTTGCCATTGAAAAACGTCCAGAAATGATTGAAGCTACTGACTGAATGAAAGGAGCTGGCATCTCAGTCTCTTTGAATCTTCTTTATCATGCTAAGAGGAGCAGGAAAAAGCAAAAAATTTCAGAATTGCACCTTGCAATGCGGAGAAATTACTGTTTGTGCATCTACAATATTCATTGATTTTTGCCATTGAAAAACATCATGTTATTCATATACCAGAAATGTTTGAAGCTACTGACTGAATGAAAGGAGCTGGCATCTCACTCTATTTGAATCTTCTTTATCATGCTAAGAGGAGCAGGAAAAAGCAAAAAATTTCAGAATTGCACCTTGCAATGCGGAGAAATTACTGTTTGTGCATTTACAATATTCATTGATTTTTGCCATTGAAAAATGTCCAGAAATGATTGAAGCTACTGACTGAAAGGAGCTGGCATCTCACTCTCTTTGAATCTTCTTTATCATGCTAAGAGGAGCAGGAAAAAGCAAAAAATTTCAGAATTGCACCTTGCAATGCGGAGAAATTACTGTTTGTGCATTTACAATATTCATTGATTTTTGCCATTGAAAAACGTCCAGAAATGATTGAAGCTACTGACTGAATGAAAGGAGCTGGCATCTCACTCTCTTTGAATCTTCTTTATCATGCTAAGAGGAGCAGGAAAAAGCAAAAAAATTCAGAATTGCACCTTGCAATGCGGAGAAATTACTGTTTGTGCATTTACAATATTCATTGATTTTTACCATTGAAAAACATCATGTTATTCATGTACCAGAAATGATTGAAGCTACTGACTGAATGAAAGGAGCTGGCATCTCACGCTCTTTGAATCTTCTTTTTCATGCTAAGAGGAGCAGGAAAAAGCAAAACATTTCAGAATTGCACCTTGCAATGCGGAGAAATTACTGTTTGTGCATTTACAATATTCATTGATTTTTGCCATTGAAAAACGTCCAGAAATGATTGAAGCTACTGACTGAATGAAAGGAGCTGGCATCTCACTCTCTTTGAATCTTCTTTATCATGCTAAGAGGAGCAGGAAAAAGCAACAAATTTCAGAATTGCACCTTGCAATGCGGAGAAATTACTGCTTGTGCATTTACAATATTCATTGATTTTTGCCATTGAAAAACGTCCAGAAATGATTGAAGCTACTGACTGAATGAAAGGAGCTGGCATCTCACTCTCTTTGAGTCTTCTTTATCATGCTAAGAGGAGCAGGAAAAAGCAAAAAATTTCAGAATTGCACCTTGCAATGCGGAGAAATTACTGTTTGTGCATTTACAATATTCATTGATTTTTGCCATTGAAAAACGTCCAGAAATGATTAAAGCTACTGACTGAATGAAAGGAGCTGGCATCTCACTCTCTTTGAATCTTCTTTATCATGCTAAGAGGAGCAGGAAAAAGCAAAAAATTTCAGAATTGCACCTTGCAATGCGGAGAAATTACTGTTTGTGCATTTACAATATTCATTGATTTTTGCTATTGAAAAACGTCCAGAAATGATTGAAGCTACTGACTGAATGAAAGGAGCTGGCATCTCACTCTCTTTGAATCTTCTTTATCATGCTAAGAGGAGCAGGAAAAAGCAAAAAATTTCAGAATTGCACCTTGCAATGCGGAGAAATTACTGTTTGTGCATTTACAATATTCATTGATTTTTGCCGTTGAAAAACGTCCAGAAATGATTGAAGCTACTGACTGAATGAAAGGAGCTGGCATCTCATTCTCTTTGAATCTTCTTTATCATGCTAAGAGGAGCAGGAAAAAGCAAAAAATTTCAGAATTGCACCTTGCAATGCGGAGAAATTACTGTTTGTGCATTTACAATATTCATTGATTTTTGCCATTGAAAAACGTCCAGAAATGATTGAAGCTACTGACTGAATGAAAGGAGCTGGCATCTCACTCTCTTTGAATCTTCTTTATCATGCTAAGAGGAGCAGGAAAAAGCAAAAAATTTCAGAATTGCACCTTGCAATGCGGAGAAATTACTGTTTGTGCATTTACAATATTCATTGATTTTTGCCATTGAAAAACATCATGTTATTCATATTCCAGAAATGTTTGAAGCTACTGACTGAATGAAAGGAGCTGGCATCTCACTCTCTTTGAATCTTCTTTATCATGCTAAGAGGAGCAGGAAAAAGCAAAAAATTTCAGAATTGCACCTTGCAATGCGGAGAAATTACTGTTTGTGCATTTACAATATTCATTGATTTTTGCCATTGAAAAACGTCCACAAATGATTGAAGCTACTGACTGAATTAAAGGAGCTGGCATCTCACTCTCTTTGAATCTTCTTTATCATGCTAAGAGGAGCAGGAAAAAGCAAAAAAATTCAGAATTGCACCTTGCAATGCGGAGAAATTACTGTTTGTGCATTTACAATATTCATTGATTTTTGCCATTGAAAAACATCATGTTATTCATATACCAGAAATGATTGAAGCTACTGACTGAATGAAAGGAGCTGGCATCTCACTCTCTTTGAATCTTCTTTATCATGCTAAGAGGAGCAGAAAAAAGCAAAAAATTTCAGAATTGCACCTTGCAATGCGGAGAAATTACTGTTTGTGCATTTACAATATTCATTGATTTTTGCCATTGAAAAACGTCCAGAAATGATTGAAGCTACTGACTGAATGAAAGGAGCTGGCATCTCACTCTCTTTGAATCTTCTTTATCATGCTAAGAGGAGCAGGAAAAAGCAAAAAATTTCAGAATTGCACCTTGCAATGCGGAGAAATTACTGTTTGTGCATTTACAATATTCATTGATTTTTGCCATTGAAAAACATCCAGAAATGATTGAAGCTACCGACTGAATGAAAGGAGCTGGCATCTCACTCTCTTTGAATCTTCTTTATCATGCTAAGAGGAGCAGGAAAAAGCAAAAAATTTCAGAATTGCACCTTGCAATGCGGAGAAATTACTGTTTGTGCATTTACAATATTCATTGATTTTTGCCATTGAAAAACATCATGTTATTCATATTCCAGAAATGTTTGAAGCTACTGACTGAATGAAAGGAGCTGGCATCTCACTCTCTTTGAATCTTCTTTATCATGCTAAGAGGAGCAGGAAAAAGCAAAAAATTTCAGAATTGCACCTTGCAATGCGGAGAAATTACTGTTTGTGCATTTACAATATTCATTGATTTTTGCCATTGAAAAACGTCCAGAAATGATTGAAGCTACTGACTGAATTAAAGGAGCTGGCATCTCACTCTCTTTGAATCTTCTTTATCATGCTAAGAGGAGCAGGAAAAAGCAAAAAATTTCAGAATTGCACCTTGCAATGCGGAGAAATTACTGTTTGTGCATTTACAATATTCATTGATTTTTGCCATTGAAAAACATCATGTTATTCATATACCAGAAATGATTGAAGCTACTGACTGAATGAAAGGAGCTGGCATCTCACTCTCTTTGAATCTTCTTTATCATGCTAAGAGGAGCAGGAAAAAGCAAAAAATTTCAGAATTGCACCTTGCAATGCGGAGAAATTACTGTTTGTGCATTTACAATATTCATTGATTTTTGCCATTGAAAAACGTCCAGAAATGATTGAAGCTACTGACTGAATGAAAGGAGCTGGCATCTCACTCTCTTTGAATCTTCTTTATCATGCTAAGAGGAGCAGGAAAAAGCAAAAAATTTCAGAATTGCACCTTGCAATGCGGAGAAATTACTGTTTGTGCATTTACAATATTCATTGATTTTTGCCATTGAAAAACATCATGTTATTCATATACCAGAAATGATTGAAGCTACTGACTGAATGAAAGGAGCTGGCATCTCACTCTCTTTGAATCTTCTTTATCATGCTAAGAGGAGCAGAAAAAAGCAAAAAATTTCAGAATTGCACCTTGCAATGCGGAGAAATTACTGTTTGTGCATTTACAATATTCATTGATTTTTGCCATTGAAAAACGTCCAGAAATGATTGAAGCTACTGACTGAATGAAAGGAGCTGGCATCTCACTCTCTTTGAATCTTCTTTATCATGCTAAGAGGAGCAGGAAAAAGCAAAAAATTTCAGAATTGCACCTTGCAATGCGGAGAAATTACTGTTTGTGCATTTACAATATTCATTGATTTTTGCCATTGAAAAACATCCAGAAATGATTGAAGCTACTGACTGAATGAAAGGAGCTGGCATCTCACTCTCTTTGAATCTTCTTTATCATGCTAAGAGGAGCAGGAAAAGGCAAAAAATTTCAGAATTGCACCTTGCAATGCGGAGAAATTACTGTTTGTGCATTTACAATATTCATTGATTTTTGCCATTGAAAAACATCATGTTATTCATATACCAGAAATGATTGAAGCTACTGACTGAATGAAAGGAGCTGGCATCTCACTCTCTTTGAATCTTCTTTATCATGCTAAGAGGAGCAGGAAAAAGCAAAAAATTTCAGAATTGCACCTTGCAATGCGGAGAAATTACTGTTTGTGCATTTACAATATTCATTTATTTTTGCCATTGAAAAACATCATGTTATTCATATACCAGAAATGATTGAAGCTACTGACTGAATGAAAGGAGCTGGCATCTCACTCTCTTTGAATCTTCTTTATCATGCTAAGAGGAGCAGGAAAAAGCAAAAAATTTCAGAATTGCACCTTGCAATGCGGAGAAATTACTGTTTGTGCATTTACAATATTCATTGATTTTTGCCATTGAAAAACGTCCAGAAATGATTGAAGCTACTGACTGAATGAAAGGAGCTGGCATCTCACTCTCTTTGAATCTTCTTTATCATGCTAAGAGGAGCAGGAAAAAGCAAAAAATTTCAGAATTGCACCTTGCAATGCGGAGAAATTACTGCTTGTGCATTTACAATATTCATTGATTTTTGCCATTGAAAAACGTCCAGAAATGATTGAAGCTACTGACTGAATGAAAGGAGCTGGCATCTCACTCTCTTTGAGTCTTCTTTATCATGCTAAGAGGAGCAGGAAAAAGCAAAAAATTTCAGAATTGCACCTTGCAATGCGGAGAAATTACTGTTTGTGCATTTACAATATTCATTGATTTTTGCCATTGAAAAACGTCCAGAAATGATTAAAGCTACTGACTGAATGAAAGGAGCTGGCATCTCACTCTCTTTGAATCTTCTTTATCATGCTAAGAGGAGCAGGAAAAAGCAAAAAATTTCAGAATTGCACCTTGCAATGCGGAGAAATTACTGTTTGTGCATTTACAATATTCATTGATTTTTGCTATTGAAAAACGTCCAGAAATGATTGAAGCTACTGACTGAATGAAAGGAGCTGGCATCTCACTCTCTTTGAATCTTCTTTATCATGCTAAGAGGAGCAGGAAAAAGCAAAAAATTTCAGAATTGCACCTTGCAATGCGGAGAAATTACTGTTTGTGCATTTACAATATTCATTGATTTTTGCCGTTGAAAAACGTCCAGAAATGATTGAAGCTACTGACTGAATGAAAGGAGCTGGCATCTCATTCTCTTTGAATCTTCTTTATCATGCTAAGAGGAGCAGGAAAAAGCAAAAAATTTCAGAATTGCACCTTGCAATGCGGAGAAATTACTGTTTGTGCATTTACAATATTCATTGATTTTTGCCATTGAAAAACGTCCAGAAATGATTGAAGCTACTGACTGAATGAAAGGAGCTGGCATCTCACTCTCTTTGAATCTTCTTTATCATGCTAAGAGAAGCAGGAAAAAGCAAAAAATTTCAGAATTGCACCTTGCAATGCGGAGAAATTACTGTTTGTGCATTTACAATATTCATTGATTTTTGCCATTGAAAAACATCATGTTATTCATATTCCAGAAATGTTTGAAGCTACTGACTGAATGAAAGGAGCTGGCATCTCACTCTCTTTGAATCTTCTTTATCATGCTAAGAGGAGCAGGAAAAAGCAAAAAATTTCAGAATTGCACCTTGCAATGCGGAGAAATTACTGTTTGTGCATTTACAATATTCATTGATTTTTGCCATTGAAAAACGTCCAGAAATGATTGAAGCTACTGACTGAATTAAAGGAGCTGGCATCTCACTCTCTTTGAATCTTCTTTATCATGCTAAGAGGAGCAGGAAAAAGCAAAAAATTTCAGAATTGCACCTTGCAATGCGGAGAAATTACTGTTTGTGCATTTACAATATTCATTGATTTTTGCCATTGAAAAACATCATGTTATTCATATACCAGAAATGATTGAAGCTACTGACTGAATGAAAGGAGCTGGCATCTCACTCTCTTTGAATCTTCTTTATCATGCTAAGAGGAGCAGAAAAAAGCAAAAAATTTCAGAATTGCACCTTGCAATGCGGAGAAATTACTGTTTGTGCATTTACAATATTCATTGATTTTTGCCATTGAAAAACGTCCAGAAATGATTGAAGCTACTGACTGAATGAAAGGAGCTGGCATCTCACTCTCTTTGAATCTTCTTTATCATGCTAAGAGGAGCAGGAAAAAGCAAAAAATTTCAGAATTGCACCTTGCAATGCGGAGAAATTACTGTTTGTGCATTTACAATATTCATTGATTTTTGCCATTGAAAAACATCCAGAAATGATTGAAGCTACTGACTGAATGAAAGGAGCTGGCATCTCACTCTCTTTGAATCTTCTTTATCATGCTAAGAGGAGCAGGAAAAAGCAAAAAATTTCAGAATTGCACCTTGCAATGCGGAGAAATTACTGTTTGTGCATTTACAATATTCATTGATTTTTGCCATTGAAAAACATCATGTTATTCATATTCCAGAAATGTTTGAAGCTACTGACTGAATGAAAGGAGCTGGCATCTCACTCTCTTTGAATCTTCTTTATCATGCTAAGAGGAGCAGGAAAAAGCAAAAAATTTCAGAATTGCACCTTGCAATGCGGAGAAATTACTGTTTGTGCATTTACAATATTCATTGATTTTTGCCATTGAAAAACGTCCAGAAATGATTGAAGCTACTGACTGAATTAAAGGAGCTGGCATCTCACTCTCTTTGAATCTTCTTTATCATGCTAAGAGGAGCAGGAAAAAGCAAAAAATTTCAGAATTGCACCTTGCAATGCGGAGAAATTACTGTTTGTGCATTTACAATATTCATTGATTTTTGCCATTGAAAAACATCATGTTATTCATATACCAGAAATGATTGAAGCTACTGACTGAATGAAAGGAGCTGGCATCTCACTCTCTTTGAATCTTCTTTATCATGCTAAGAGGAGCAGGAAAAAGCAAAAAATTTCAGAATTGCACCTTGCAATGCGGAGAAATTACTGTTTGTGCATTTACAATATTCATTGATTTTTGCCATTGAAAAACGTCCAGAAATGATTGAAGCTACTGACTGAATGAAAGGAGCTGGCATCTCACTCTCTTTGAATCTTCTTTATCATGCTAAGAGGAGCAGGAAAAAGCAAAAAATTTCAGAATTGCACCTTGCAATGCGGAGAAATTACTGTTTGTGCATTTACAATATTCATTGATTTTTGCCATTGAAAAACATCATGTTATTCATATACCAGAAATGATTGAAGCTACTGACTGAATGAAAGGAGCTGGCATCTCACTCTCTTTGAATCTTCTTTATCATGCTAAGAGGAGCAGAAAAAAGCAAAAAATTTCAGAATTGCACCTTGCAATGCGGAGAAATTACTGTTTGTGCATTTACAATATTCATTGATTTTTGCCATTGAAAAACGTCCAGAAATGATTGAAGCTACTGACTGAATGAAAGGAGCTGGCATCTCACTCTCTTTGAATCTTCTTTATCATGCTAAGAGGAGCAGGAAAAAGCAAAAAATTTCAGAATTGCACCTTGCAATGCGGAGAAATTACTGTTTGTGCATTTACAATATTCATTGATTTTTGCCATTGAAAAACATCCAGAAATGATTGAAGCTACTGACTGAATGAAAGGAGCTGGCATCTCACTCTCTTTGAATCTTCTTTATCATGCTAAGAGGAGCAGGAAAAGGCAAAAAATTTCAGAATTGCACCTTGCAATGCGGAGAAATTACTGTTTGTGCATTTACAATATTCATTGATTTTTGCCATTGAAAAACATCATGTTATTCATATACCAGAAATGATTGAAGCTACTGACTGAATGAAAGGAGCTGGCATCTCACTCTCTTTGAATCTTCTTTATCATGCTAAGAGGAGCAGGAAAAAGCAAAAAATTTCAGAATTGCACCTTGCAATGCGGAGAAATTACTGTTTGTGCATTTACAATATTCATTTATTTTTGCCATTGAAAAACATCATGTTATTCATATACCAGAAATGATTGAAGCTACTGACTGAATGAAAGGAGCTGGCATCTCACTCTCTTTGAATCTTCTTTATCATGCTAAGAGGAGCAGGAAAAAGCAAAAAATTTCAGAATTGCACCTTGCAATGCGGAGAAATTACTGTTTGTGCATTTACAATATTCATTGATTTTTGCCATTGAAAAACGTCCAGAAATGATTGAAGCTACTGACTGAATGAAAGGAGCTGGCATCTCACTCTCTTTGAATCTTCTTTATCATGCTAAGAGGAGCAGGAAAAAGCAAAAAATTTCAGAATTGCACCTTGCAATGCGGAGAAATTACTGTTTGTGCATTTACAATATTCATTGATTTTTGCCATTGAAAAACATCATGTTATTCATATACCAGAAATGTTTGAAGCTACTGACTGAATGAAAGGAGCTGGCATCTCACTCTCTTTGAATCTTCTTTATCATGCTAAGAGGAGCAGGAAAAAGCAAAAAATTTCAGAATTGCACCTTGCAATGCGGAGAAATTACTGTTTGTGCATTTACAATATTCATTGATTTTTGCCATTGAAAAACGTCCAGAAATGATTGAAGCTACTGACTGAATGAAAGGAGCTGGCATCTCACTCTCTTTGAATCTTCTTTATCATGCTAAGAGGAGCAGGAAAAGGCAAAAAATTTCAGAATTGCACCTTGCAATGCGGAGAAATTACTGTTTGTGCATTTACAATATTCATTGATTTTTGCCATTGAAAAACATCATGTTATTCATATACCAGAAATGATTGAAGCTACTGACTGAATGAAAGGAGCTGGCATCTCACTCTCTTTGAATCTTCTTTATCATGCTAAGAGGAGCAGGAAAAAGCAAAAAATTTCAGAATTGCACCTTGCAATGCGGAGAAATTACTGTTTGTGCATTTACAATATTCATTGATTTTTGCCATTGAAAAACATCATGTTATTCATATACCAGAAATGATTGAAGCTACTGACTGAATGAAAGGAGCTGGCATCTCACTCTCTTTGAATCTTCTTTATCATGCTAAGAGGAGCAGGAAAAAGCAAAAAATTTCAGAATTGCACCTTGCAATGCGGAGAAATTACTGTTTGTGCATTTACAATATTCATTGATTTTTGCCATTGAAAAACGTCCAGAAATGATTGAAGCTACTGACTGAATGAAAGGAGCTGGCATCTCACTCTCTTTGAATCTTCTTTATCATGCTAAGAGGAGCAGGAAAAAGCAAAAAAATTCAGAATTGCACCTTGCAATGCGGAGAAATTACTGTTTGTGCATTTACAATATTCATTGATTTTTGCCATTGAAAAACATCATGTTATTCATATACCAGAAATGATTGAAGCTACTGACTGAATGAAAGGAGCTGGCATCTCACTCTCTTTGAATCTTCTTTTTCATACTAAGAGGAGCAGGAAAAAGTAAAAAATTTCAGAATTGCACCTTGCAATGCGGAGAAATTACTGTTTGTGCATTTACAATATTCATTGATTTTTGCCATTGAAAAACGTCCAGAAATGATTGAAGCTACTGACTGAATGAAAGGAGCTGGCATCTCAGTCTCTTTGAATCTTCTTTATCATGCTAAGAGGAGCAGGAAAAAGCAAAAAATTTCAGAATTGCACCTTGCAATGCGGAGAAATTACTGCTTGTGCATTTACAATATTCATTGATTTTTGCCATTGAAAAACGTCCAGAAATGATTGAAGCTACTGACTGAATGAAAGGAGCTGGCATCTCACTCTCTTTGAATCTTCTTTATCATGCTAAGGGGAGCAGGAAAAAGCAAAAAATTTCAGAATTGCACCTTGCAATACGGAGAAATTACTGTTTGTGCATTTACAATATTCATTGATTTTTGCCATTGAAAAACGTCCAGAAATGATTGAAGCTACTGACTGAATGAAAGGAGCTGGCATCTCACTCTCTTTGAATCTTCTTTATCATGCTAAGAGGAGCAGGAAAAAGCAAAAAATTTCAGAATTGCACCTTGCAATGCGGAGAAATTACTGTTTGTGCATTTACAATATTCATTGATTTTTGCCATTGAAAAACGTCCAGAAATGATTGAAGCTACTGACTGAATGAAAGGAGCTGGCATCTCACTCTCTTTGAATCTTCTTTATCATGCTAAGAGGAGCAGGAAAAAGCAAAAAATTTCAGAATTGCACCTTGCAATGCGGAGAAATTACTGTTTGTGCATTTACAATATTCATTGATTTTTGCCGTTGAAAAACGTCCAGAAATGATTGAAGCTACTGACTGAATGAAAGGAGCTGGCATCTCACTCTCTTTGAATCTTCTTTATCATGCTAAGAGGAGCAGGAAAAAGCAAAAAATTTCAGAATTGCACCTTGCAATGCGGAGAAATTACTGTTTGTGCATTTACAATATTCATTGCTTTTTGCCATTGAAAAACATCCAGAAATGATTGAAGCTACTGACTGAATGAAAGGAGCTGGCATCTCACTCTCTTTGAATCTTCTTTATCATGCTAAGAGGAGCAGGAAAAAGCAAAAAATTTCAGAATTGCACCTTGCAATGCGGAGAAATTACTGTTTGTGCATTTACAATATTCATTGATTTTTGCCATTGTTAAACATCATGTTATTCATATACCAGAAATGATTGATGCTACTGACTGAATGAAAGGAGCTGGCATCTCACTCTCTTTGAATCTTCTTTATCATGCTAAGAGGAGCAGGAAAAAGCAAAAAATTTCAGAATTGCACCTTGCAATGCGGAGAAATTACTGTTTGTGCATTTACAATATTCATTGATTTTTGCCATTGAAAAACGTCCAGAAATGTTTGAAGCTACTGACTGAATGAAAGGAGCTGGCATCTCACTCTCTTTGAATCTTCTTTATCATGCTAAGAGGAGCAGGAAAAAGCAAAAAATTTCAGAATTGCACCTTGCAATGCGGAGAAATTACTGTTTGTGCATTTACAATATTCATTGATTTTTGCCATTGAAAAACATCATGTTATTCATATACCAGAAATGATTGAAGCTACTGACTGAATGAAAGGAGCTGGCATCTCACTCTCTTTGAATCTTCTTTATCATGCTAAGAGGAGCAGGAAAAAGCAAAAAATTTCAGAATTGCACCTTGCAATGCGGAGAAATTACTGTTTGTGCATTTACAATATTCATTGATTTTTGCCATTGAAAAACGTCCAGAAATGATTGAAGCTACTGACTGAATGAAAGGAGCTGGCATCTCACTCTCTTTGAATCTTCTTTATCATGCTAAGAGGAGCAGGAAAAAGCAAAAAATTTCAGAATTGCACCTTGCAATGCGGAGAAATTACTGTTTGTGCATTTACAATATTCATTGATTTTTGCCATTGAAAAACATCATGTTATTCATATACCAGAAATGATTGAAGCTACTGACTGAATGAAAGGAGCTGGCATCTCACTCTCTTTGAATCTTCTTTTTCATGCTAAGAGGAGCAGGAAAAAGTAAAAAATTTCAGAATTGCACCTTGCAATGCGGAGAAATTACTGTTTGTGCATTTACAATATTCATTGATTTTTGCCATTGAAAAACGTCCAGAAATGATTGAAGCTACTGACTGAATGAAAGGAGCTGGCATCTCAGTCTCTTTGAATCTTCTTTATCATGCTAAGAGGAGCAGGAAAAAGCAAAAAATTTCAGAATTGCACCTTGCAATGCGGAGAAATTACTGCTTGTGCATTTACAATATTCATTGATTTTTGCCATTGAAAAACGTCCAGAAATGATTGAAGCTACTGACTGAATGAAAGGAGCTGGCATCTCACTCTCTTTGAATCTTCTTTATCATGCTAAGAGGAGCAGGAAAAAGCAAAAAATTTCAGAATTGCACCTTGCAATACGGAGAAATTACTGTTTGTGCATTTACAATATTCATTGATTTTTGCCATTGAAAAACGTCCAGAAATGATTGAAGCTACTGACTGAATGAAAGGAGCTGGCATCTCACTCTGTTTGAATCTTCTTTATCATGCTAAGAGGAGCAGGAAAAAGCAAAAAATTTCAGAATTGCACCTTGCAATGCGGAGAAATTACTGTTTGTGCATTTACAATATTCATTGATTTTTGCCATTGAAAAACGTCCAGAAATGATTGAAGCTACTGACTGAATGAAAGGAGCTGGCATCTCACTCTCTTTGAATCTTCTTTATCATGCTAAGAGGAGCAGGAAAAAGCAAAAAATTTCAGAATTGCACCTTGCAATGCGGAGAAATTACTGTTTGTGCATTTACAATATTCATTGATTTTTGCCATTGAAAAACATCCAGAAATGATTGAAGCTACTGACTGAATGAAAGGAGCTGGCATCTCACTCTCTTTGAATCTTCTTTATCATGCTAAGAGGAGCAGGAAAAAGCAAAAAATTTCAGAATTGCACCTTGCAATGCGGAGAAATTACTGTTTGTGCATTTACAATATTCATTGATTTTTGCCATTGTTAAACATCATGTTATTCATATACCAGAAATGATTGAAGCTACTGACTGAATGAAAGGAGCTGGCATCTCACTCTCTTTGAATCTTCTTTATCATGCTAAGAGGAGCAGGAAAAAGCAAAAAATTTCAGAATTGCACCTTGAAATGCGGAGAAATTACTGTTTGTGCATTTACAATATTCATTGATTTTTGCCATTGAAAAACGTCCAGAAATGTTTGAAGCTACTGACTGAATGAAAGGAGCTGGCATCTCACTCTCTTTGAATCTTCTTTATCATGCTAAGAGGAGCAGGAAAAAGCAAAAAATTTCAGAATTGCACCTTGCAATGCGGAGAAATTACTGTTTGTGCATTTACAATATTCATTGATTTTTGCCATTGAAAAACGTCCAGAAATGATTGAAGCTACTGACTGAATGAAAGGAGCTGGCATCTCACTCTCTTTGAATCTTCTTTATCATGCTAAGAGGAGCAGGAAAATGCAAAAAAATTCAGAATTGCTCCTTGCAATGCGGAGAAATTACTGTTTGTGCATTTACAATATTCATTGATTTTTGCCATTGAAAAACATCATGTTATTCATATACCAGAAATGTTTGAAGCTACTGACTGAATGAAAGGAGCTGGCATGTCACTCTCTTTGAATCTTCTTTATCATGCTAAAAGGAGCAGGAAAAAGCAAAAAATTTCAGAATTGCACCTTGCAATGCGGAGAAATTACTGTTTGTGCATTTACAATATTCATTGATTTTTGCCATTGAAAAACGTCCAGAAATGATTGAAGCTACTGACTGAATGAAAGGAGCTGGCATCTCACTCTCTTTGAATCTTCTTTATCATGCTAAGAGGAGCAGGAAAAAGCAAAAAATTTCAGAATTGCACCTTGCAATGCGGAGAAATTACTGTTTGTGCATTTACAATATTCATTGATTTTTGCCATTGAAAAACGTCCAGAAATGATTGAAGCTACTGACTGAATGAAAGGAGCTGGCATCTCACTCTCTTTGAATCTTCTTTATCATGCTAAGAGGAGCAGGAAAAAGCAAAAAATTTCAGAATTGCACCTTGCAATGCGGAGAAATTACTGTTTGTGCATTTACAATATTCATTGATTTTTGCCATTGAAAAACATCCAGAAATGATTGAAGCTACTGACTGAATGAAAGGAGCTGGCATCTCACTCTCTTTGAATCTTCTTTATCATGCTAAGAGGAGCAGGAAAAAGCAAAAAATTTCAGAATTGCACCTTGCAATGCGGAGAAATTACTGTTTGTGCATTTACAATATTCATTGATTTTTGCCATTGTAAAAACATCATGTTATTCATATACCAGAAATGATTGAAGCTACTGACTGAATGAAAGGAGCTGGCATCTCACTCTCTTTGAATCTTCTTTATCATGCTAAGAGGAGCAGGAAAAAGCAAAAAATTTCAGAATTGCACCTTGAAATGCGGAGAAATTACTGTTTGTGCATTTACAATATTCATTGATTTTTGCCATTGAAAAACGTCCAGAAATGTTTGAAGCTACTGACTGAATGAAAGGAGCTGGCATCTCACTCTCTTTGAATCTTCTTTATCATGCTAAGAGGAGCAGGAAAAAGCAAAAAATTTCAGAATTGCACCTTGCAATGCGGAGAAATTACTGTTTGTGCATTTACAATATTCATTGATTTTTGCCATTGAAAAACGTCCAGAAATGATTGAAGCTACTGACTGAATGAAAGGAGCTGGCATCTCACTCTCTTTGAATCTTCTTTATCATGCTAAGAGGAGCAGGAAAATGCAAAAAAATTCAGAATTGCTCCTTGCAATGCGGAGAAATTACTGTTTGTGCATTTACAATATTCATTGATTTTTGCCATTGAAAAACATCATGTTATTCATATACCAGAAATGTTTGAAGCTACTGACTGAATGAAAGGAGCTGGCATGTCACTCTCTTTGAATCTTCTTTATCATGCTAAAAGGAGCAGGAAAAAGCAAAAAATTTCAGAATTGCACCTTGCAATGCGGAGAAATTACTGTTTGTGCATTTACAATATTCATTGATTTTTGCCATTGAAAAACGTCCAGAAATGATTGAAGCTACTGACTGAATGAAAGGAGCTGGCATCTCACTCTCTTTGAATCTTCTTTATCATGCTAAGAGGAGCAGGAAAAAGCAAAAAATTTCAGAATTGCACCTTGCAATGCGGAGAAATTACTGTTTGTGCATTTACAATATTCATTGATTTTTGCCATTGAAAAACGTCCAGAAATGATTGAAGCTACTGACTGAATGAAAGGAGCTGGCATCTCACTCTCTTTGAATCTTCTTTATCATGCTAAGAGGAGCAGGAAAAAGCAAAAAATTTCAGAATTGCACCTTGCAATGCGGAGAAATTACTGTTTGTGCATTTACAATATTCATTGATTTTTGCCATTGAAAAACATCATGTTATTCATATACCAGAAATGTTTGAAGCTACTGACTGAATGAAAGGAGCTGGCATCTCACTCTCTTTGAATCTTCTTTATCATGCTAAGAGGAGCAGGAAAAAGCAAAAAATTTCAGAATTGCACCTTGCAATGCGGAGAAATTCCTGTTTGTGCATTTACAATATTCATTGATTTTTGCCATTGAAAAACGTCCAGAAATGATTGAAGCTACTGACTGAATGAAAGGAGCTGGCATCTCACTCTCTTTGAATCTTCTTTATCATGCTAAGAGGAGCAGGAAAAGGCAAAAAATTTCAGAATTGCACCTTGCAATGCGGAGGAATTACTGTTTGTGCATTTACAATATTCATTGATTTTTGCCATTGAAAAACATCATGTTATTCATATACCAGAAATGTTTGAAGCTACTGACTGAATGAAAGGAGCTGGCATCTCACTCTCTTTGAATCTTCTTTATCATGCTAAGAGGAGCAGGAAAAAGCAAAAAATTTCAGAATTGCACCTTGCAATGCGAATAAATTACTGTTTGTGCATTTACAATATTCATTGATTTTTGCCATTGAAAAACGTCCAGAAATGATTGAAGCTACTGACTGAATGAAAGGAGCTGGCATCTCACTCTCTTTGAATCTTCTTTATCATGCTAAGAGGAGCAGGAAAAGGCAAAAAATTTCAGAATTGCACCTTGCAATGCGGAGAAATTACTGTTTGTGCATTTACAATATTCATTGATTTTTGCCATTGAAAAACATCATGTTATTCATATACCAGAAATGTTTGAAGCTACTGACTGAATGAAAGGAGCTGGCATCTCACTCTCTTTGAATCTTCTTTATCATGCTAAGAGGAGCAGGAAAAAGCAAAAAATTTCAGAATTGCACCTTGCAATGCGAATAAATTACTGTTTGTGCATTTACAATATTCATTGATTTTTGCCATTGAAAAACATCATGTTATTCATATACCAGAAATGATTGAAGCTACTGACTGAATGAAAGGAGCTGGCATCTCACTCTCTTTGAATCTTCTTTATCATGCTAAGAGGAGCAGGAAAAAGCAAAAAATTTCAGAATTGCACCTTGCAATGCGGAGAAATTACTGTTTGTGCATTTACAATATTCATTGATTTTTGCCATTGAAAAACATCATGTTATTCATATACCAGAAATGATTGAAGCTACTGACTGAATGAAAGGAGCTGGCATCTCACTCTCTTTGAATCTTCTTTATCATGCTAAGAGGAGCAGGAAAAAGCAAAAAATTTCAGAATTGCACCTCGCAATGCGGAGAAATTACTGTTTGTGCATTTACAATATTCATTGATTTTTGCCATTGAAAAACGTCCAGAAATGATTGAAGCTACTGACTGAATGAAAGGAGCTGGCATCTCACTCTCTTTGAATCTTCTTTATCATGCTAAGAGGAGCAGGAAAAAGCAAAAAATTTCAGAATTGCACCTTGCAATGCGGAGAAATTGCTGTTTGTGCATTTACAAAATTCATTGATTTTTGCCATTGAAAAACATCATGTTATTCATATACCAAAAATGTTTGAAGCTACTGACTGAATGAAAGGAGCTGGCATCTCACTCTCTTTGAATCTTCTTTATCATGCTAAGAGGAGCAGGAAAAAGCAAAAAATTTCAGAATTGCACCTTGCAATGCGGAGAAATTACTGTTTGTGCATTTACAATATTCATTGATTTTTGCCATTGAAAAACGTCCAGAAATGATTGAAGCTACTGACTGAATGAAAGGAGCTGGCATCTCACTCTCTTTGAATCTTCTTTATCATGCTAAGAGGAGCAGGAAAAAGCAAAAAATTTCAGAATTGCACCTTGCAATGCGGAGAAATTACTGTTTGTGCATTTACAATATACATTGATTTTTGCCATTGAAAAACGTCCAGAAATGATTGAAGCTACTGACTGAATGAAAGGAGCTGGCATCTCACTCTCTTTGAATCTTCTTTATCATGCTAAGAGGAGCAGGAAAAAGCAAAAAATTTCAGAATTGCACCTTGCAATGCGGAGAAATTACTGTTTGTGCATTTACAATATACATTGATTTTTGCCATTGAAAAACGTCCAGAAATGATTGAAGCTGCTGACTGAATGAAAGGAGCTGGCATCTCACTCTCTTTGAATCTTCTTTATCATGCTAAGAGGAGCAGGAAAAAGCAAAAAATTTCAGAATTGCACCTTGCAATGCGGAGAAATTACTGTTTGTGCATTTACAATATTCATTGATTTTTGCCATTGAAAAACGTCCAGAAATGATTGAAGCTACTGACTGAATGAAAGGAGCTGGCATCTCACTCTCTTTGAATCTTCTTTATCATGCTAAGAGGAGCAGGAAAAAGCAAAAAATTTCAGAATTGCACCTTGCAATGCGGAGAAATTACTGTTTGTGCATTTACAATATTCATTGATTTTTGCCATTGAAAAACGTCCAGAAATGATTGAACCTACCGACTGAATTAAAGGAGCTGGCATCTCACTCTCTTTGAATCTTCTTTATCATGCTAAGAGGAGCAGGAAAAAGCAAAAAATTTCAGAATTACACCTTGCAATGCGGAGAAATTACTGTTTGTGCATTTACAATATTCATTGATTTTTGCCGTTGAAAAACGTCCAGAAATGATTGAAGCTACTGACTGAATGAAAGGAGCTGGCATCTCACTCTCTTTGAATCTTCTTTATCATGCTAAGAGGAGCAGGAAAAAGCAAAAAATTTCAGAATTGCACCTTGCAATGCGGAGAAATTACTGTTTGTGCATTTACAATATTCATTGATTTTTGCCATTGAAAAACATCATGTTATTCATATACCAAAAATGATTGAAGCTACTGAGTGAATGAAAGGAGCTGGCATCTCACTCTCTTTGAATCTTCTTTATCATGCTAAGAGGAGCAGGAAAAAGCAAAAAATTTCAGAATTGCACCTTGCAATGCGGAGAAATTACTGTTTGTGCATTTACAATATTCATTGATTTTTGCCATTGAAAAACGTCCAGAAATGATTGAAGCTACTGACTGAATGAAAGGAGCTGGCATCTCACTCTCTTTGAATCTTCTTTATCATGCTAAGAGGAGCAGGAAAAAGCAAAAAATTTCAGAATTGCACCTTGCAATGCGGAGAAATTACTGTTTGTGCATTTACAATATTCATTGATTTTTGCCATTGAAAAACATCATGTTATTCATATACCAGAAATGTTTGAAGCTACTGACTGAATGAAAGGAGCTGGCATGTCACTCTCTTTGAATCTTCTTTATCATGCTAAGAGGAGCAGGAAAAAGCAAAAAATTTCAGAATTGCACCTTGCAATGCGGAGAAATTACTGTTTGTGCATTTACAATATTCATTGATTTTTGCCATTGAAAAACGTCCAGAAATGATTGAAGCTACTGACTGAATGAAAGGAGCTGGCATCTCACTCTCTTTGAATCTTCTTTATCATGCTAAGAGGAGCAGGAAAAAGCAAAAAATTTCAGAATTGCACCTTGCAATGCGGAGAAATTACTGTTTGTGCATTTACAATATTCATTGATTTTTGCCATTGAAAAACATCATGTTATTCATATACCAGAAATGATTGAAGCTACTGACTGAATGAAAGGAGCTGGCATCTCACTCTCTTTGAATCTTCTTTATCATGCTAAGAGGAGCAGGAAAAAGCAAAAAATTTCAGAATTGCACCTTGCAATGCGGAGAAATTACTGTTTGTGCATTTACAATATTCATTGATTTTTGCCATTGAAAAACGTCCAGAAATGATTGAAGCTACTGACTGAATGAAAGGAGCTGGCATCTCACTCTCTTTGAATCTTCTTTATCATGCTAAGAGGAGCAGGAAAAAGCAAAAAATTTCAGAATTGCACCTTGCAATGCGGAGAAATTACTGTTTGTGCATTTACAATATTCATTGATTTTTGCCATTGAAAAACATCATGTTATTCATATACCAGAAATGTTTGAAGCTACTGACTGAATGAAAGGAGCTGGAATCTCACTCTCTTTGAATCTTCTTTATCATGCTAAGAGGAGCAGGAAAAAGCAAAAAATTTCAGAATTGCACCTTGCAATGCGGAGAAATTACTGTTTGTGCATTTACAATATTCATTGATTTTTGCCATTGAAAAACGTCCAGAAATGATTGAAGCTACTGACTGAATGAAAGGAGCTGGCATCTCACTCTCTTTGAATCTTCTTTATCATGCTAAGAGGAGCAGGAAAAGGCAAAAAATTTCAGAATTGCACCTTGCAATGCGGAGAAATTACTGTTTGTGCATTTACAATATTCATTGATTTTTGCCATTGAAAAACATCATGTTATTCATATACCAGAAATGTTTGAAGCTACTGACTGAATGAAAGGAGCTGGCATCTCACTCTCTTTGAATCTTCTTTATCATGCTAAGAGGAGCAGGAAAAACCAAAAATTTCAGAATTGCACCTTGCAATGCGAATAAATTACTGTTTGTGCATTTACAATATTCATTGATTTTTGCCATTGAAAAACATCATGTTATTCATATACCAGAAATGATTGAAGCTACTGACTGAATGAAAGGAGCTGGCATCTCACTCTCTTTGAATCTTCTTTATCATGCTAAGAGGAGCAGGAAAAAGCAAAACATTTCAGAATTGCACCTTGCAATGCGGAGAAATTACTGTTTGTGCATTTACAATATTCATTGATTTTTGCCATTGAAAAACATCATGTTATTCACATACCAGAAATGATTGAAGCTACTGACTGAATGAAAGGAGCTGGCATCTCACTCTCTTTGAATCTTCTTTATCATGCTAAGAGGAGCAGGAAAAAGCAAAAAATTTCAGAATTGCACCTCGCAATGCGGAGAAATTACTGTTTGTGCATTTACAATATTCATTGATTTTTGCCATTGAAAAACGTCCAGAAATGATTGAAGCTACTGACTGAATGAAAGGAGCTGGCATCTCACTCTCTTTGAATCTTCTTTATCATGCTAAGAAGAGCAGGAAAAAGCAAAAAATTTCAGAATTGCACCTTGCAATGCGGAGAAATTGCTGTTTGTGCATTTACAAAATTCATTGATTTTTGCCATTGAAAAACATCATGTTATTCATATACCAGAAATGTTTGAAGCTACTGACTGAATGAAAGGAGCTGGCATCTCACTCTCTTTGAATCTTCTTTATCATGCTAAGAGGAGCAGGAAAAAGCAAAAAATTTCAGAATTGCACCTTGCAATGCGGAGAAATTACTGTTTGTGCATTTACAATATTCATTGATTTTTGCCATTGAAAAACGTCCAGAAATGATTGAAGCTACTGACTGAATGAAAGGAGCTGGCATCTCACTCTCTTTGAATCTTCTTTATCATGCTAAGAGGAGCAGGAAAAAGCAAAAAATTTCAGAATTGCACCTTGCAATGCGGAGAAATTACTGTTTGTGCATTTACAATATACATTGATTTTTGCCATTGAAAAACGTCCAGAAATGATTGAAGCTACTGACTGAATGAAAGGAGCTGGCATCTCACTCTCTTTGAATCTTCTTTATCATGCTAAGAGGAGCAGGAAAAAGCAAAAAATTTCAGAATTGCACCTTGCAATGCGGAGAAATTACTGTTTGTGCATTTACAATATTCATTGATTTTTGCCATTGAAAAACATCATGTTATTCATATACCAGAAATGATTGAAGCTACTGACTGAATGAAAGGAGCTGGCATCTCACTCTCTTTGAATCTTCTTTATCATGCTAAGAGGAGCAGGAAAAAGCAAGAAATTTCAGAATTGCACCTTGCAATGCGGAGAAATTACTGTTTGTGCATTTACAATATTCATTGATTTTTGCCATTGAAAAACATCATGTTATTCATATACCAGAAATGTTTGAAGCTACTGACTGAATGAAAGGAGCTGGCATCTCACTCTCTTTGAATCTTCTTTATCATGCTAAGAGGAGCAGGAAAAAGCAAAAAATTTCAGAATTGCACCTTGCAATGTGGAGAAATTACTGTTTGTGCATTTACAATATTCATTGATTTTTACCATTGAAAAACGTCCAGAAATGATTGAAGCTACTGACTGAATGAAAGTAGCTGCCATCTCACTCTCTTTGAATCTTTTTTATCATGCTAAGAGGAGCAGGAAAAAGCAAAAAATTTCAGACTTGCACCTTGCAATGCGGAGAAATTACTGTTTGTGCATTTACAATATTCATTGATTTTTGCCATTGAAAAACATCATGTTATTCATATACCAGAAATGTTTGAAGCTACTGACTGAATGAAAGGAGCTGGCATCTCACTCTCTTTGAATCTTCTTTATCATGCTAAGAGGAGCAGGAAAAAGCAAAAAATTTCAGAATTGCACCTTGCAATGCGGAGAAATTACTTTTTGTGCATTTACAATATTCATTGATTTTTGCCATTGAAAAACGTCCAGAAATGATTGAAGCTACTGACTGAATGAAAGGAGCTGGCATCTCACTCTCTTTGAATCTTCTTTATCATGCTAAGAGGAGCAGGAAAAAGCAAAAAATTTCAGAATTGCACCTTGCAATGCGGAGAAATTACTGTTTGTGCATTTACAATATTCATTGATTTTTGCCATTGAAAAACGTCCAGAAATGATTGAAGCTACTGACTGAATGAAAGGAGCTGGCATCTCACTCTCTTTGAATCTTCTTTATCATGCTAAGAGGAGCAGGAAAAAGCAAAAAATTTCAGAATTGCACCTTGCAATGCGGAGAAATTACTGTTTGTGCATTTACAATATTCATTGATTTTTGCCATTGAAAAACATGTAATTCATATACCAGAAATGTTTGAAGCTACTGACTGAATGAAAGGAGCTGGCACCTCACTCTCTTTGAATCTTCTTTATCATGCTAAGAGGAGCGGGAAAAAGCAAAAAATTTCAGAATTGCACCTTGCAATGCGGAGAAATTACTGTTTGTGCATTTACAATATTCATTGATTTTTGCCATTGAAAAACGTCCAGAAATGATTGAAGGTACTGACTGAATGAAAGGAGCTGGCATCTCACTCTCTTTGAATCTTCTTTATCATGCTAAGAGGAGCAGGAAAAAGCAAAAAATTTCAGAATTGCACCTTGCAATGCGGAGAAATTACTGTTTGTGCATTTACAATATTCATTGATTTTTGCCATTGAAAAACGTCCAGAAATGATTGAAGCTACTGACTGAATGAAAGGAGCTGGCATCTCACTCTCTTTGAATCTTCTTTATCATGCTAAGAGGAGCAGGAAAAAGCAAAAAATTTCAGAATTGCACCTTGCAATGCGGAGAAATTACAGTTTGTGCATTTACAATATTCATTGATTTTTGCCATTGAGAAACGTCCAGAAATGATTGAAGCTACTGACTGAATGAAAGGAGCTGGCATCTCACTCTCTTTGAATCTTCTTTATCATGCTAAGAGGAACAGGAAAAAGCAAAAAATTTCAGAATTGCACCTTGCAATGCGGAGAAATTACTGTTTGTGCATTTACAATATTCATTGATTTTTGCCATTGAAAAACATCATGTTATTTATATACCAGAAATGTTTGAAGCTACTGACTGAATGAAAGGAGCTGGCATCTCACTCTCTTTGAATCTTCTTTATCTTGCTAAGAGGAGCAGGAAAAAGCAAAAAATTTCAGAATTGCACCTTGCAATGTGGAGAAATTACTGTTTGTGCATTTACAATATTCATTGATTTTTACCATTGAAAAACGTCCAGAAATGATTGAAGCTACTGACTGAATGAAGGTAGCTGGCATCTCACTCTCTTTGAATTTTCTTTATCATGCTAAGAGGAGCAGGAAAAAGCAAAAAATTTCAGACTTGCACCTTGCAATGCGGAGAAATTACTGTTTGTGCATTTACAATATTCATTGATTTTTGCCATTGAAAAACATCATGTTATTCATATACCAGAAATGTTTGAAGCTACTGACTGAATGAAAGGAGCTGGCATCTCACTCTCTTTGAATCTTCTTTATCATGCTAAGAGGAGCAGGAAAAAGCAAAAAATTTCAGAATTGCACCTTGCAATGCGGAGAAATTACTGTTTGTGCATTTACAATATTCATTGATTTTTGCCATTGAAAAACATCATGTTATTCATATACCAGAAATGTTTGAAGCTACTGACTGAATGAAAGGAGCTGGCATCTCACTCTCTTTGAATCTTCTTTATCATGCTAAGAGGAGCAGGAAAAAGCAAAAAATTTTAGAATTGCACCTTGCAATGTGGAGAAATTACTGTTTGTGCATTTACAATATTCATTGATTTTTACCATTGAAAAACGTCCAGAAATGATTGAAGCTACTGACTGAATGAAAGTAGCTGGCATCTCACTCTCTTTGAATCTTCTTTATCATGCTAAGAGGAGCAGGAAAAAGCAAAAAATTTCAGACTTGCACCTTGCAATGCGGAGAAATTACTGTTTGTGCATTTACAATATTCATTGATTTTTGCCATTGAAAAACATCATGTTATTCATATACCAGAAATGTTTGAAGCTACTGACTGAATGAAAGGAGCTGGCATCTCACTCTCTTTGAATCTTCTTTATCATGCTAAGAGGAGCAGGAAAAAGCAAAAAATTTCAGAATTGCACCTTGCAATGCGGAGAAATTACTGTTTGTGCATTTACAATATTCATTGATTTTTGCCATTGAAAAACATCATGTTATTCATATACCAGAAATGTTTGAAGCTACTGACTGAATGAAAGGAGCTGGCATCTCAATCTCTTTGAATCTTCTTTATCATGCTAAGAGGAGCAGGATAAAGCAAAAAATTTCAGAATTGCACCTTGCAATGTGGAGAAATTACTGTTTGTGCATTTACAATATTCATTGATTTTTACCATTGAAAAACGTCCAGAAATGATTGAAGCTACTGACTGAATGAAAGTAGCTGGCATCTCACTCTCTTTGAATCTTCTTTATCATGCTAAGAGGAGCAGGAAAAAGCAAAAAATTTCAGACTTGCACCTTGCAATGCGGAGAAATTACTGTTTGTGCATTTACAATATTCATTGATTTTTGCCATTGAAAAACATCATGTTATTCATATACCAGAAATGTTTGAAGCTACTGACTGAATGAAAGGAGCTGGCATCTCACTCTCTTTGAATCTTCTTTATCATGCTAAGAGGAGCAGGAAAAAGCAAAAAATTTCAGACTTGCACCTTGCAATGCGGAGAAATTACTGTTTGTGCATTTACAATATTCATTGATTTTTGCCATTGAAAAACATCATGTTATTCATATACCAGAAATGTTTGAAGCTACTGACTGAATGAAAGGAACTGGCATCTCACTCTCTTTGAATCTTCTTTATCATGCTAAGAGGAGCAGGAAAAAGCAAAAAATTTCAGAATTGCACCTTGCAATGCGGAGAAATTACTGTTTGTGCATTTACAATATTCATTGATTTTTGCCATTGAAAAACGTCCAGAAATGATTGAAGGTACTGACTGAATGAAAGGAGCTGGCATCTCACTCTCTTTGAATCTTCTTTATCATTCTAAGAGGAGCAGGAAAAAGCAAAAAATTTCAGAATTGCACCTTGCAATGCGGAGAAATTACTGTTTGTGCATTTACAATATTCATTGATTTTTGCCATTGAAAAACGTCCAGAAATGATTGAAGCTACTGACTGAATGAAAGGAGCTGGCATCTCACTCTCTTTGAATCTTCTTTATCATGCTAAGAGGAGCAGGAAAAAGCAAAAAATTTCAGAATTGCACCTTGCAATGCGGAGAAATTACTGTTTGTGCATTTACAATATACATTGATTTTTGCCATTGAAAAACGTCCAGAAATGATTGAAGCTACTGACTGAATGAAAGGAGCTGGCATCTCACTCTCTTTGAATCTTCTTTATCATGCTAAGAGGAGCAGGAAAAAGCAAAAAATTTCAGAATTGCACCTTGCAATGCGGAGAAATTACTGTTTGTGCATTTACAATATTCATTGATTTTTGCCGTTGAAAAAAGTCCAGAAATGATTGAAGCTACTGACTGAATGAAAGGAGCTGGCATCTCACTCTCTTTGAATCTTCTTTATCATGCTAAGAGGAGCAGGAAAAAGCAAAAAATTTCAGAATTGCACCTTGCAATGCGGAGAAATTACTGTTTGTGCATTTACAATATTCATTGATTTTTGCCATTGAAAAACATCATGTTATTCATATACCAGAAATGATTGAAGCTACTGACTGAATGAAAGGAGCTGGCATCTCACTCTCTTTGAATCTTCTTTATCATGCTAAGAGGAGCAGGAAAAAGCAAGAAATTTCAGAATTGCACCTTGCAATGCGGAGAAATTACTGTTTGTGCATTTACAATATTCATTGATTTTTGCCATTGAAAAACATCATGTTATTCATATACCAGAAATGTTTGAAGCTACTGACTGAATGAAAGGAGCTGGCATCTCACTCTCTTTGAATCTTCTTTATCATGCTAAGAGGAGCAGGAAAAAGCAAAAAATTTCAGAATTGCACCTTGCAATGCGGAGAAATTACTGTTTGTGCATTTACAATATTCATTGATTTTTGCCATTGAAAAACGTCCAGAAATGATTGAAGCTACTGACTGAATGAAAGGAGCTGGCATCTCACTCTCTTTGAATCTTCTTTATCATGCTAAGAGGAGCAGGAAAAAGCAAAAAATTTCAGAATTGCACCTTGCAATGCGGAGAAATTACTGTTTGTGCATTTACAATATTCATTGATTTTTGCCATTGAAAAACATGTTATTCATATACCAGAAATGTTTGAAGCTACTGACTGAATGAAAGGAGCTGGCACCTCACTCTCTTTGAATCTTCTTTATCATGCTAAGAGGAGCGGGAAAAAGCAAAAAATTTCAGAATTGCACCTTGCAATGCGGAAAAATTACTGTTTGTGCATTTACAATATTCATTGATTTTTGCCATTGAAAAACGTCCAGAAATGATTGAAGGTACTGACTGAATGAAAGGAGCTGGCATCTCACTCTCTTTGAATCTTCTTTATCATGCTAAGAGGAGCAGGAAAAAGCAAAAAATTTCAGAATTGCACCTTGCAATGCGGAGAAATTACTGTTTGTGCATTTACAATATTCATTGATTTTTGCCATTGAAAAACATCCAGAAATGATTGAAGCTACTGACTGAATGAAAGGAGCTGGCATCTCACTCTCTTTGAATCTTCTTTATCATGCTAAGAGGAGCAGGAAAAAGCAAAAAATTTCAGAATTGCACCTTGCAATGCGGAGAAATTACAGTTTGTGCATTTACAATATTCATTGATTTTTGCCATTGAAAAACATCCAGAAATGATTGAAGCTACTGACTGAATGAAAGGAGCTGGCATCTCACTCTCTTTGAATCTTCTTTATCATGCTAAGAGGAGCAGGAAAAAGCAAAAAATTTCAGAATTGCACCTTGCAATGTGGAGAAATTACTGTTTGTGCATTTACAATATTCATTGATTTTTGCCATTGAAAAACATCATGTTATTCATATACCAGAAATGTTTGAAGCTACTGACTGAATGAAAGGAGCTGGCATCTCACTCTCTTTGAATCTTCTTTATCATGCTAAGAGGAGCAGGAAAAAGCAAAAAATTTCAGAATTGCACCTTGCAATGCGGAGAAATTACTGTTTGTGCATTTACAATATTCATTGATTTTTGCCGTTGAAAAAAGTCCAGAAATGATTGAAGCTACTGACTGAATGAAAGGAGCTGGCATCTCACTCTCTTTGAATCTTCTTTATCATGCTAAGAGGAGCAGGAAAAAGCAAAAAATTTCAGAATTGCACCTTGCAATGCGGAGAAATTACTGTTTGTGCATTTACAATATTCATTGATTTTTGCCATTGAAAAACATCATGTTATTCATATACCAGAAATGATTGAAGCTACTGACTGAATGAAAGGAGCTGGCATCTCACTCTCTTTGAATCTTCTTTATCATGCTAAGAGGAGCAGGAAAAAGCAAGAAATTTCAGAATTGCACCTTGCAATGCGGAGAAATTACTGTTTGTGCATTTACAATATTCATTGATTTTTGCCATTGAAAAACATCATGTTATTCATATACCAGAAATGTTTGAAGCTACTGACTGAATGAAAGGAGCTGGCATCTCACTCTCTTTGAATCTTCTTTATCATGCTAAGAGGAGCAGGAAAAAGCAAAAAATTTCAGAATTGCACCTTGCAATGTGGAGAAATTACTGTTTGTGCATTTACAATATTCATTGATTTTTACCATTGAAAAACGTCCAGAAATGATTGAAGCTACTGACTGAATGAAAGTAGCTGCCATCTCACTCTCTTTGAATCTTTTTTATCATGCTAAGAGGAGCAGGAAAAAGCAAAAAATTTCAGACTTGCACCTTGCAATGCGGAGAAATTACTGTTTGTGCATTTACAATATTCATTGATTTTTGCCATTGAAAAACATCATGTTATTCATATACCAGAAATGTTTGAAGCTACTGACTGAATGAAAGGAGCTGGCATCTCACTCTCTTTGAATCTTCTTTATCATGCTAAGAGGAGCAGGAAAAAGCAAAAAATTTCAGAATTGCACCTTGCAATGCGGAGAAATTACTTTTTGTGCATTTACAATATTCATTGATTTTTGCCATTGAAAAACGTCCAGAAATGATTGAAGCTACTGACTGAATGAAAGGAGCTGGCATCTCACTCTCTTTGAATCTTCTTTATCATGCTAAGAGGAGCAGGAAAAAGCAAAAAATTTCAGAATTGCACCTTGCAATGCGGAGAAATTACTGTTTGTGCATTTACAATATTCATTGATTTTTGCCATTGAAAAACGTCCAGAAATGATTGAAGCTACTGACTGAATGAAAGGAGCTGGCATCTCACTCTCTTTGAATCTTCTTTATCATGCTAAGAGGAGCAGGAAAAAGCAAAAAATTTCAGAATTGCACCTTGCAATGCGGAGAAATTACTGTTTGTGCATTTACAATATTCATTGATTTTTGCCATTGAAAAACATGTAATTCATATACCAGAAATGTTTGAAGCTACTGACTGAATGAAAGGAGCTGGCACCTCACTCTCTTTGAATCTTCTTTATCATGCTAAGAGGAGCGGGAAAAAGCAAAAAATTTCAGAATTGCACCTTGCAATGCGGAGAAATTACTGTTTGTGCATTTACAATATTCATTGATTTTTGCCATTGAAAAACGTCCAGAAATGATTGAAGGTACTGACTGAATGAAAGGAGCTGGCATCTCACTCTCTTTGAATCTTCTTTATCATGCTAAGAGGAGCAGGAAAAAGCAAAAAATTTCAGAATTGCACCTTGCAATGCGGAGAAATTACTGTTTGTGCATTTACAATATTCATTGATTTTTGCCATTGAAAAACGTCCAGAAATGATTGAAGCTACTGACTGAATGAAAGGAGCTGGCATCTCACTCTCTTTGAATCTTCTTTATCATGCTAAGAGGAGCAGGAAAAAGCAAAAAATTTCAGAATTGCACCTTGAAATGCGGAGAAATTACAGTTTTTGCATTTACAATATTCATTGATTTTTGCCATTGAGAAACGTCCAGAAATGATTGAAGCTACTGACTGAATGAAAGGAGCTGGCATCTCACTCTCTTTGAATCTTCTTTATCATGCTAAGAGGAACAGGAAAAAGCAAAAAATTTCAGAATTGCACCTTGCAATGCGGAGAAATTACTGTTTGTGCATTTACAATATTCATTGATTTTTGCCATTGAAAAACATCATGTTATTTATATACCAGAAATGTTTGAAGCTACTGACTGAATGAAAGGAGCTGGCATCTCACTCTCTTTGAATCTTCTTTATCATGCTAAGAGGAGCAGGAAAAAGCAAAAAATTTCAGAATTGCACCTTGCAATGTGGAGAAATTACTGTTTGTGCATTTACAATATTCATTGATTTTTACCATTGAAAAACGTCCAGAAATGATTGAAGCTACTGACTGAATGAAAGTAGCTGGCATCTCACTCTCTTTGAATTTTCTTTATCATGCTAAGAGGAGCAGGAAAAAGCAAAAAATTTCAGACTTGCACCTTGCAATGCGGAGAAATTACTGTTTGTGCATTTACAATATTCATTGATTTTTGCCATTGAAAAACATCATGTTATTCATATACCAGAAATGTTTGAAGCTACTGACTGAATGAAAGGAGCTGGCATCTCACTCTCTTTGAATCTTCTTTATCATGCTAAGAGGAGCGGGAAAAAGCAAAAAATTTCAGAATTGCACCTTGCAATGCGGAGAAATTACTGTTTGTGCATTTACAATATTCATTGATTTTTGCCATTGAAAAACGTCCAGAAATGATTGAAGGTACTGACTGAATGAAAGGAGCTGGCATCTCACTCTCTTTGAATCTTCTTTATCATGCTAAGAGGAGCAGGAAAAAGCAAAAAATTTCAGAATTGCACCTTGCAATGCGGAGAAATTACTGTTTGTGCATTTACAATATTCATTGATTTTTGCCATTGAAAAACGTCCAGAAATGATTGAAGCTACTGACTGAATGAAAGGAGCTGGCATCTCACTCTCTTTGAATCTTCTTTATCATGCTAAGAGGAGCAGGAAAAAGCAAAAAATTTCAGAATTGCACCTTGAAATGCGGAGAAATTACAGTTTTTGCATTTACAATATTCATTGATTTTTGCCATTGAGAAACGTCCAGAAATGATTGAAGCTACTGACTGAATGAAAGGAGCTGGCATCTCACTCTCTTTGAATCTTCTTTATCATGCTAAGAGGAACAGGAAAAAGCAAAAAATTTCAGAATTGCACCTTGCAATGCGGAGAAATTACTGTTTGTGCATTTACAATATTCATTGATTTTTGCCATTGAAAAACATCATGTTATTTATATACCAGAAATGTTTGAAGCTACTGACTGAATGAAAGGAGCTGGCATCTCACTCTCTTTGAATCTTCTTTATCATGCTAAGAGGAGCAGGAAAAAGCAAAAAATTTCAGAATTGCACCTTGCAATGTGGAGAAATTACTGTTTGTGCATTTACAATATTCATTGATTTTTACCATTGAAAAACGTCCAGAAATGATTGAAGCTACTGACTGAATGAAAGTAGCTGGCATCTCACTCTCTTTGAATTTTCTTTATCATGCTAAGAGGAGCAGGAAAAAGCAAAAAATTTCAGACTTGCACCTTGCAATGCGGAGAAATTACTGTTTGTGCATTTACAATATTCATTGATTTTTGCCATTGAAAAACATCATGTTATTCATATACCAGAAATGTTTGAAGCTACTGACTGAATGAAAGGAGCTGGCATCTCACTCTCTTTGAATCTTCTTTATCATGCTAAGAGGAGCAGGAAAAAGCAAAAAATTTCAGAATTGCACCTTGCAATGCGGAGAAATTACTGTTTGTGCATTTACAATATTCATTGATTTTTGCCATTGAAAAACATCATGTTATTCATATACCAGAAATGTTTGAAGCTACTGACTGAATGAAAGGAGCTGGCATCTCACTCTCTTTGAATCTTCTTTATCATGCTAAGAGGAGCAGGAAAAAGCAAAAAATTTTAGAATTGCACCTTGCAATGTGCAGAAATTACTGTTTGTGCATTTACAATATTCATTGATTTTTACCATTGAAAAACGTCCAGAAATGATTGAAGCTACTGACTGAATGAAAGTAGCTGGCATCTCACTCTCTTTGAATCTTCTTTATCATGCTAAGAGGAGCAGGAAAAAGCAAAAAATTTCAGACTTGCACCTTGCAATGCGGAGAAATTACTGTTTGTGCATTTGCAATATTCATTGATTTTTGCCATTGAAAAACATCATGTTATTCATATACCAGAAATGTTTGAAGCTACTGACTGAATGAAAGGAGCTGGCATCTCACTCTCTTTGAATCTTCTTTATCATGCTAAGAGGAGCAGGAAAAAGCAAAAAATTTCAGAATTGCACCTTGCAATGCGGAGAAATTACTGTTTGTGCATTTACAATATTCATTGATTTTTGCCATTGAAAAACGTCCAGAAATGATTGAAGCTACTGACTGAATGAAAGGAGCTGGCTTCTCACTCTCTTTGAATCTTCTTTATCATGCTAAGAGGAGCAGGAAAAAGCAAAAAATTTCAGAATTGCACATTGCAATGCGGAGAAATTACTGTTTGTGCATTTACAATATTCATTGATTTTTGCCATTGAAAAACGTCCAGAAATGATTGAAGCTACTGACTGAATGAAAGGAGCTGGCATCTCACTCTCTTTGAATCTTCTTTATCATGCTAAGAGGAGCAGGAAAAAGCAAAAAATTTCAGAATTGCACCTTGCAATGCGGAGAAATTACTGTTTGTGCATTTACAATATTCATTGATTTTTGCCATTGAAAAACATGTTATTCATATACCAGAAATGTTTGAAGCTACTGACTGAATGAAAGGAGCTGGCACCTCACTCTCTTTGAATCTTCTTTATCATGCTAAGAGGAGCGGGAAAAAGCAAAAAATTTCAGAATTGCACCTTGCAATGCGGAAAAATTACTGTTTGTGCATTTACAATATTCATTGATTTTTGCCATTGAAAAACGTCCAGAAATGATTGAAGCTACTGACTGAATGAAAGGAGCTGGCATCTCACTCTCTTTGAATCTTCTTTATCATGCTAAGAGGAGCAGGAAAAAGCAAAACATTTCAGAATTGCACCTTGCAATGCGGAGAAATTACAGTTTGTGCATTTACAATATTCATTGATTTTTGCCATTGAAAAACATCCAGAAATGATTGAAGCTACTGACTGAATGAAAGGAGCTGGCATCTCACTCTCTTTGAATCTTCTTTATCATGCTAAGAGGAGCAGGAAAAAGCAAAAAATTTCAGAATTGCACCTTGCAATGCGGAGAAATTACTGTTTGTGCATTTACAATATTCATTGATTTTTGCCATTGAAAAACATCATGTTATTCATATACCAGAAATGTTTGAAGCTACTGACTGAATGAAAGGAGCTGGCATCTCACTCTCTTTGAATCTTCTTTATCATGCTAAGAGGAGCAGGAAAAAGCAAAAAATTTCAGAATTGCACCTTGCAATGTGGAGAAATTACTGTTTGTGCATTTACAATATTCATTGATTTTTACCATTGAAAAACGTCCAGAAATGATTGAAGCTACTGACTGAATGAAAGTAGCTGGCATCTCACTCTCTTTGAATCTTCTTTATCATGCTAAGAGGATCAGGAAAAAGCAAAAAATTTCAGACTTGCACCTTGCAATGCGGAGAAATTACTGTTTGTGCATTTACAATATTCATTGATTTTTGCCATTGAAAAACATCATGTTATTCATATACCAGAAATGTTTGAAGCTACTGACTGAATGAAAGGAGCTGGCATCTCACTCTCTTTGAATCTTCTTTATCATGCTAAGAGGAGCAGGAAAAAGCAAAAAATTTCAGAATTGCACCTTGCAATGCGGAGAAATTACTGTTTGTGCATTTACAATATTCATTGATTTTTGCCATTGAAAAACATCATGTTATTCATATACCAGAAATGTTTGAAGCTACTGACTGAATGAAAGGAGCTGGCATCTCAATCTCTTTGAATCTTCTTTATCATGCTAAGAGGAGCAGGATAAAGCAAAAAATTTCAGAATTGCACCTTGCAATGTGGAGAAATTACTGTTTGTGCATTTACAATATTCATTGATTTTTACCATTGAAAAACGTCCAGAAATGATTGAAGCTACTGACTGAATGAAAGTAGCTGGCATCTCACTCTCTTTGAATCTTCTTTATCATGCTAAGAGGAGCAGGAAAAAGCAAAAAATTTCAGACTTGCACCTTGCAATGCGGAGAAATTACTGTTTGTGCATTTACAATATTCATTGATTTTTGCCATTGAAAAACATCATGTTATTCATATACCAGAAATGTTTGAAGCTACTGACTGAATGAAAGGAGCTGGCATCTCACTCTCTTTGAATCTTCTTTATCATGCTAAGAGGAGCAGGAAAAAGCAAAAAATTTCAGACTTGCACCTTGCAATGCGGAGAAATTACTGTTTGTGCATTTACAATATTCATTGATTTTTGCCATTGAAAAACATCATGTTATTCATATACCAGAAATGTTTGAAGCTACTGACTGAATGAAAGGAACTGGCATCTCACTCTCTTTGAATCTTCTTTATCATGCTAAGAGGAGCAGGAAAAAGCAAAAAATTTCAGAATTGCACCTTGCAATGCGGAGAAATTACTGTTTGTGCATTTACAATATTCATTGATTTTTGCCATTGAAAAACGTCCAGAAATGATTGAAGGTACTGACTGAATGAAAGGAGCTGGCATCTCACTCTCTTTGAATCTTCTTTATCATTCTAAGAGGAGCAGGAAAAAGCAAAAAATTTCAGAATTGCACCTTGCAATGCGGAGAAATTACTGTTTGTGCATTTACAATATTCATTGATTTTTGCCATTGAAAAACGTCCAGAAATGATTGAAGCTACTGACTCAATGAATGGAGCTGGCATCTCACTCTCTTTGAATCTTCTTTATCATGCTAAGAGGAGCAGGAAAAAGCAAAAAATTTCAGAATTGCACCTTGCAATGCGGAGAAATTACAGTTTGTGCATTTACAATATTCATTGATTTTTGCCATTGAAAAACGTCCAGAAATGATTGAAGCTACTGACTGAATGAAAGGAGCTGGCATCTCACTCTCTTTGAATCTTCTTTATCATGCTAAGAGGAGCAGGAAAAAGCAAAAAATTTCAGAATTGCACCTTGCAATGCGGAGAAATTACTGTTTGTGCATTTACAATATACATTGATTTTTGCCATTGAAAAACGTCCAGAAATGATTGAAGCTACTGACTGAATGAAAGGAGCTGGCATCTCACTCTCTTTGAATCTTCTTTATCATGCTAAGAGGAGCAGGAAAAAGCAAAAAATTTCAGAATTGCACGTTGCAATGCGGAGAAATTACTGTTTGTGCATTTACAATATTCATTGATTTTTGCCGTTGAAAAAAGTCCAGAAATGATTGAAGCTACTGACTGAATGAAAGGAGCTGGCATCTCACTCTCTTTGAATCTTCTTTATCATGCTAAGAGGAGCAGGAAAAAGCAAAAAATTTCAGAATTGCACCTTGCAATGCGGAGAAATTACTGTTTGTGCATTTACAATATTCATTGATTTTTGCCATTGAAAAACATCATGTTATTCATATACCAGAAATGATTGAAGCTACTGACTGAATAAAAGGAGCTGGCATCTCACTCTCTTTGAATCTTCTTTATCATGCTAAGAGGAGCAGGAAAAAGCAAAAAATTTCAGAATTGCACCTTGCAATGTGGAGAAATTACTGTTTGTGCATTTACAATATTCATTGATTTTTACCATTGAAAAACGTCCAGAAATGATTGAAGCTACTGACTGAATGAAAGTAGCTGCCATCTCACTCTCTTTGAATCTTTTTTATCATGCTAAGATGAGCAGGAAAAAGCAAAAAATTTCAGACTTGCACCTTGCAATGCGGAGAAATTACTGTTTGTGCATTTACAATATTCATTGATTTTTGCCATTGAAAAACATCATGTTATTCATATACCAGAAATGTTTCAAGCTACTGACTGAATGAAAGGAGCTGGCATCTCACTCTCTTTGAATCTTCTTTATCATGCTAAGAGGAGCAGGAAAAAGCAAAAAATTTCAGAATTGCACCTTGCAATGCGGAGAAATTACTTTTTGTGCATTTACAATATTCATTGATTTTTGCCATTGAAAAACGTCCAGAAATGATTGAAGCTACTGACTGAATGAAAGGAGCTGGCATCTCACTCTCTTTGAATCTTCTTTATCATGCTAAGAGGAGCAGGAAAAAGCAAAAAATTTCAGAATTGCACCTTGCAATGCGGAGAAATTACTGTTTGTGCATTTACAATATTCATTGATTTTTGCCATTGAAAAACGTCCAGAAATGATTGAAGCTACTGACTGAATGAAAGGAGCTGGCATCTCACTCTCTTTGAATCTTCTTTATCATGCTAAGAGGAGCAGGAAAAAGCAAAAAATTTCAGAATTGCACCTTGCAATGCGGAGAAATTACTGTTTGTGCATTTACAATATTCATTGATTTTTGCCATTGAAAAACATGTAATTCATATACCAGAAATGTTTGAAGCTACTGACTGAATGAAAGGAGCTGGCACCTCACTCTCTTTGAATCTTCTTTATCATGCTAAGAGGAGCGGGAAAAAGCAAAAAATTTCAGAATTGCACCTTGCAATGCGGAGAAATTACTGTTTGTGCATTTACAATATTCATTGATTTTTGCCATTGAAAAACGTCCAGAAATGATTGAAGGTACTGACTGAATGAAAGGAGCTGGCATCTCACTCTCTTTGAATCTTCTTTATCATGCTAAGAGGAGCAGGAAAAAGCAAAAAATTTCAGAATTGCACCTTGCAATGCGGAGAAATTACTGTTTGTGCATTTACAATATTCATTGATTTTTGCCATTGAAAAACGTCCAGAAATGATTGAAGCTACTGACTGAATGAAAGGAGCTGGCATCTCACTCTCTTTGAATCTTCTTTATCATGCTAAGAGGAGCAGGAAAAAGCAAAAAATTTCAGAATTGCACCTTGCAATGCGGAGAAATTACAGTTTGTGCATTTACAATATTCATTGATTTTTGCCATTGAGAAACGTCCAGAAATGATTGAAGCTACTGACTGAATGAAAGGAGCTGGCATCTCACTCTCTTTGAATCTTCTTTATCATGCTAAGAGGAACAGGAAAAAGCAAAAAATTTCAGAATTGCACCTTGCAATGCGGAGAAATTACTGTTTGTGCATTTACAATATTCATTGATTTTTGCCATTGAAAAACATCATGTTATTTATATACCAGAAATGTTTGAAGCTACTGACTGAATGAAAGGAGCTGGCATCTCACTCTCTTTGAATCTTCTTTATCATGCTAAGAGGAGCAGGAAAAAGCAAAAAATTTCAGAATTGCACCTTGCAATGTGGAGAAATTACTGTTTGTGCATTTACAATATTCATTGATTTTTACCATTGAAAAACGTCCAGAAATGATTGAAGCTACTGACTGAATGAAAGTAGCTGGCATCTCACTCTCTTTGAATTTTCTTTATCATGCTAAGAGGAGCAGGAAAAAGCAAAAAATTTCAGACTTGCACCTTGCAATGCGGAGAAATTACTGTTTGTGCATTTACAATATTCATTGATTTTTGCCATTGAAAAACATCATGTTATTCATATACCAGAAATGTTTGAAGCTACTGACTGAATGAAAGGAGCTGGCATCTCACTCTCTTTGAATCTTCTTTATCATGCTAAGAGGAGCAGGAAAAAGCAAAAAATTTCAGAATTGCACCTTGCAATGCGGAGAAATTACTGTTTGTGCATTTACAATATTCATTGATTTTTGCCATTGAAAAACATCATGTTATTCATATACAAGAAATGTTTGAAGCTACTGACTGAATGAAAGGAGCTGGCATCTCAATCTCTTTGAATCTTCTTTATCATGCTAAGAGGAGCAGGAAAAAGCAAAAAATTTCAGAATTGCACCTTGCAATGTGGAGAAATTACTGTTTGTGCATTTACAATATTCATTGATTTTTACCATTGAAAAACGTCCAGAAATGATTGAAGCTACTGACTGAATGAAAGTAGCTGGCATCTCACTCTCTTTGAATCTTCTTTATCATGCTAAGAGGAGCAGGAAAAAGCAAAAAATTTCAGACTTGCACCTTGCAATGCGGAGAAATTACTATTTGTGCATTTACAATATTCATTGATTTTTGCCATTGAAAAACATCATGTTATTCATATACCAGAAATGTTTGAAGCTACTGACTGAATGAAAGGAGCTGGCATCTCACTCTCTTTGAATCTTCTTTATCATGCTAAGAGGAGCAGGAAAAAGCAAAAAATTTCAGAATTGCACCTTGCAATGCGGAGAAATTACTGTTTGTGCATTTACAATATTCATTGATTTTTGCCATTGAAAAACGTCCAGAAATGATTGAAGCTACTGACTGAATGAAAGGAGCTGGCATCTCACTCTCTTTGAATCTTCTTTATCATGCTAAGAGGAGCAGGAAAAAGCAAAAAATTTCAGAATTGCACCTTGCAATGCGGAGAAATTACTGTTTGTGCATTTACAATATTCATTGATTTTTGCCATTGAAAAACGTCCAGAAATGATTGAAGCTACTGACTGAATGAAAGGAGCTGGCATCTCACTCTCTTTGAATCTTCTTTATCATGCTAAGAGGAGCGGGAAAAAGCAAAAAATTTCAGAATTGCACCTTGCAATGCGGAAAAATTACTGTTTGTGCATTTACAATATTCATTGATTTTTGCCATTGAAAAACATGTTATTCATATACCAGAAATGTTTGAAGCTACTGACTGAATGAAAGGAGCTGGCACCTCACTCTCTTTGAATCTTCTTTATCATGCTAAGAGGAGCGGGAAAAAGCAAAAAATTTCAGAATTGCACCTTGCAATGCGGAAAAATTACTGTTTGTGCATTTACAATATTCATTGATTTTTGCCATTGAAAAACGTCCAGAAATGATTGAAGGTACTGACTGAATGAAAGGAGCTGGCATCTCACTCTCTTTGAATCTTCTTTATCATGCTAAGAGGAGCAGGAAAAAGCAAAAAATTTCAGAATTGCACCTTGCAATGCGGAGAAATTACTGTTTGTGCATTTACAATATTCATTGATTTTTGCCATTGAAAAACGTCCAGAAATGATTGAAGCTACTGACTGAATGAAAGGAGCTGGCATCTCACTCTCTTTGAATCTTCTTTATCATGCTAAGAGGAGCAGGAAAAAGCAAAAAATTTCAGAATTGCACCTTGCAATGCGGAGAAATTACAGTTTGTGCATTTACAATATTCATTGATTTTTGCCATTGAAAAACATCCAGAAATGATTGAAGCTACTGACTGAATGAAAGGAGCTGGCATCTCACTCTCTTTGAATCTTCTTTATCATGCTAAGAGGAGCAGGAAAAAGCAAAAAATTTCAGAATTGCACCTTGCAATGCGGAGAAATTACTGTTTGTGCATTTACAATATTCATTGATTTTTGCCATTGAAAAACATCATGTTATTCATATACCAGAAATGTTTGAAGCTACTGACTGAATGAAAGGAGCTGGCATCTCACTCTCTTTGAATCTTCTTTATCATGCTAAGAGGAGCAGGAAAAAGCAAAAAATTTCAGAATTGCACCTTGCAATGTGGAGAAATTACTGTTTGTGCATTTACAATAATCATTGATTTTTACCATTGAAAAACGTCCAGAAATGATTGAAGCTACTGACTGAATGAAAGTAGCTGGCATCTCACTCTCTTTGAATCTTCTTTATCATGCTAAGAGGAGCAGGAAAAAGCAAAAAATTTCAGACTTGCACCTTGCAATGCGGAGAAATTACTGTTTGTGCATTTACAATATTCATTGATTTTTGCCATTGAAAAACATCATGTTATTCATATACCAGAAATGTTTGAAGCTACTGACTGAATGAAAGGAGCTGGCATCTCACTCTCTTTGAATCTTCTTTATCATGCTAAGAGGAGCAGGAAAAAGCAAAAAATTTCAGAATTGCACCTTGCAATGCGGAGAAATTACTGTTTGTGCATTTACAATATTCATTGATTTTTGCCATTGAAAAACATCATGTTATTCATATACCAGAAATGTTTGAAGCTACTGACTGAATGAAAGGAGCTGGCATCTCAATCTCTTTGAATCTTCTTTATCATGCTAAGAGGAGCAGGATAAAGCAAAAAATTTCAGAATTGCACCTTGCAATGTGGAGAAATTACTGTTTGTGCATTTACAATATTCATTGATTTTTACCATTGAAAAACGTCCAGAAATGATTGAAGCTACTGACTGAATGAAAGTAGCTGGCATCTCACTCTCTTTGAATCTTCTTTATCATGCTAAGAGGAGCAGGAAAAAGCAAAAAATTTCAGACTTGCACCTTGCAATGCGGAGAAATTACTGTTTGTGCATTTACAATATTCATTGATTTTTGCCATTGAAAAACATCATGTTATTCATATACCAGAAATGTTTGAAGCTACTAACTGAATGAAAGGAGCTGGCATCTCACTCTCTTTGAATCTTCTTTATCATGCTAAGAGGAGCAGGAAAAAGCAAAAAATTTCAGACTTGCACCTTGCAATGCGGAGAAATTACTGTTTGTGCATTTACAATATTCATTGATTTTTGCCATTGAAAAACATCATGTTATTCATATACCAGAAATGTTTGAAGCTACTGACTGAATGAAAGGAACTGGCATCTCACTCTCTTTGAATCTTCTTTATCATGCTAAGAGGAGCAGGAAAAAGCAAAAAATTTCAGAATTGCACCTTGCAATGCGGAGAAATTACTGTTTGTGCATTTACAATATTCATTGACTTTTGCCATTGAAAAACGTCCAGAAATGATTGAAGGTACTGACTGAATGAAAGGAGCTGGCATCTCACTCTCTTTGAATCTTCTTTATCATTCTAAGAGGAGCAGGAAAAAGCAAAAAATTTCAGAATTGCCCCTTGCAATGCGGAGAAATTACTGTTTGTGCATTTACAATATTCATTGATTTTTGCCATTGAAAAACGTCCAGAAATGATTGAAGCTACTGACTCAATGAATGGAGCTGGCATCTCACTCTCTTTGAATCTTCTTTATCATGCTAAGAGGAGCAGGAAAAAGCAAAAAATTTCAGAATTGCACCTTGCAATGCGGAGAAATTACAGTTTGTGCATTTACAATATTCATTGATTTTTGCCATTGAAAAACGTCCAGAAATGATTGAAGCTACTGACTGAATGAAAGGAGCTGGCATCTCACTCTCTTTGAATCTTCTTTATCATGCTAAGAGGAGCAGGAAAAAGCAAAAAATTTCAGAATTGCACCTTGCAATGCGGAGAAATTACTGTTTGTGCATTTACAATATTCGTTGATTTTTGCCATTGAAAAACGTCCAGAAATGATTGAAGCTACTGACTGAATGAAAGGAGCTGGCATCTCACTCTCTTTGAATCTTCTTTATCATGCTAAGAGGAGCAGGAAAAAGCAAAAAATTTCAGAATTGCACCTTGCAATGCGGAGAAATTACTGTTTGTGCATTTACAATATTCATTGATTTTTGCCATTGAAAAACATGTTATTCATATACCAGAAATGTTTGAAGCTCCTGACTGAATGAAAGGAGCTGGCACCTCACTCTCTTTGAATCTTCTTTATCATGCTAAGAGGAGCAGGAAAAAGCAAAAAATTTCAGAATTGCACCTTGCAATGCGGAGAAATTACTGTTTGTGCATTTACAATATTCATTGATTTTTGCCATTGAAAAACGTCCAGAAATGATTGAAGCTACTGACTGAATGAAAGGAGCTGGCATCTCACTCTCTTTGAATCTTCTTTATTATGCTAAGAGGAGCAGGAAAAAGCAAAAAATTTCAGAATTGCACCTTGCAATGCGGAGAAATTACTGTTTGTGCATTTACAATATTCATTGATTTTTGCCATTGAAAAATGTCCAGAAATGATTGAAGCTACTGACTGAATGAAAGGAGCTGGCATCTCACTCTCTTTGAATCTTCTTTATCATGCTAAGAGGAGCAGGAAAAAGCAAAAAATTTCAGAATTGCGCCTTGCAATGCGGAGAAATTACTGTTTGTGCATTTACAAAATTCATTGATTTTTGCCATTGAAAAACATCATGTTATTCATATACCAGAAATGATTGAAGCTACTGACTGAAGGAAAGGAGCTGGCATCTCACTCTCTTTGAATCTTCTTTATCATGCTAAGAGGAGCAGGAAAAAGCAAAAAATTTCAGAATTGCACCTTGCAATGCGGAGAAATTACTGTTTGTGCATTTACAATATTCATTGATTCTTGCCATTGAAAAACGTCCAGAAATGATTGAAGCTACTGACTGAATGAAAGGAGCTGGCATCTCACTCTCTTTGAATCTTCTTTATCATGCTAAGAGGAGCAGGAAAAAGCAAAAAATTTCAGAATTGCTCCTTGCAATGCGGAGAAATTACTGTTTGTGCATTTACAATATTCATTGATTTTTGCGATTGAAAAACATCATGTTATTCATATACCAGAAATGATTGAAGCTACTGACTGAATGAAAGGAGCTGGCATCTCATTCTCTTTGAATCTTCTTTATCATGCTAAGAGGAGCAGGAAAAAGTAAAAAATTTCAGAATTGCACCTTGCAATGCGGAGAAATTACTGTTTGTGCATTTACAATATTCAATGATTTTTGCCATTGAAAAACGTCCAGAAATGATTGAAGCTACTGACTGAATGAAAGGAGCTGGCATCTCACTCTCTTTGAATCTTGTTTACCATGCTAAGAGGAGCAGGAAAAAGCAAAAAATTTCAGAATTGCACCTTGCAATGCGGAGAAATTACTGTTTGTGCATTTACAATATTCATTGATTTTTGCCATTGAAAAACGTCCAGAAATGATTGAAGCTACTGACTGAATGAAAGGAGCTGGCATCTCACTCTCTTTGAATCTTCTTTATCATGCTAAGAGGAGCAGGAAAAAGCCAAAAATTTCAGAATTGCACCTTGCAATGCGGAGAAATTACTGTTTGTGCATTTACAATATTCATTGATTTTTGCTATTGAAAAACATCATGTTATTCATATACCAGAAATGATTGAAGCTACTGACTGAATGAAAGGAGCTGGCATCTCACTCTCTTTGAATCTTCTTTATCATGCTAAGAGGAGCAGGAAAAAGCAAAAAATTTCAGAATTGCACCTTGCAATGCGGAGAAATTGCAGTTTGTGCATTTACAATATTCATTGATTTTTGCCATTGAAAAACGTCCAGAAATGATTGAAGCTACTGACTGAATGAAAGGAGCTGGCATCTCACTCTCTTTGAATCTTCTTTATCATGCTAAGAGGAGCAGGAAAAAGCAAAAAATTTCAGAATTGCACCTTGCAATGCGGAGAAATTACTGTTTGTGCATTTACAATATTCATTGATTTTTGCCATTGAAAAACATCATGTTATTCATATACCAGAAATGATTGAAGCTACTGACTGAATGAAAGGAGCTGGCATCTCACTCTCTTTGAATCTTCTTTATCATGCTAAGAGGAGCAGGAAAAAGCAAAAAATTTCAGAATTGCACCTTGCAATGCGGAGAAATTGCAGTTTGTGCATTTACAATATTCATTGATTTTTGCCATTGAAAAACGTCCAGAAATGATTGAAGCTACTGACTGAATGAAAGGAGCTGGCATCTCACTCTCTTTGAATCTTCTTTATCATGCTAAGAGGAGCAGGAAAAAGCAAAAAATTTCAGAATTGCACCTTGCAATGCGGAGAAATTACTGTTTGTGCATTTACAATATTCATTGATTTTTGCCATTGAAAAATGTCCAGAAATGATTGAAGCTACTGACTGAATGAAAGGAGCTGGCATCTCACTCTCTTTGAATCTTCTTTATCATGCTAAGAGGAGCAGGAAAAAGCAAAAAATTTCAGAATTGCGCCTTGCAATGCGGAGAAATTACTGTTTGTGCATTTACAAAATTCATTGATTTTTGCCATTGAAAAACATCATGTTATTCATATACCAGAAATGATTGAAGCTACTGACTAAAGGAAAGGATCTGGCATCTCACTCTCTTTGAATCTTCTTTGTCATGCTAAGAGGAGCAGGAAAAAGCAAAAAATTTCAGAATTGCACCTTGCAATGCGGAGAAATTACTGTTTGTGCATTTACAATATTCATTGATTTTTGCCATTGAAAAACGTCCAGAAATGATTGAAGCTACTGACTGAATGAAAGGAGCTGGCATCTCACTCTCTTTGAATCTTCTTTATCATGCTAAGAGGAGCAGGAAAAAGCAAAACATTTCAGAATTGCACCTTGCAATGCGGAGAAATTACTGTTTGTGCATTTACAATATTCATTGATTTTTGCGATTGAAAAACATCATGTTATTCATATACCAGAAATGATTGAAGCTACTGACTGAATGAAAGGAGCTGGCATCTCACTCTCTTTGAATCTTCTTTATCATGCTAAGAGGAGCAGGAAAAAGTAAAAAATTTCAGAATTGCACCTTGCAATGCGGAGAAATTACTGTTTGTGCATTTACAATATTCAATGATTTTTGCCATTGAAAAACGTCCAGAAATGATTGAAGCTACTGACTGAATGAAAGGAGCTGGCATCTCACTCTCTTTGAATCTTCTTTATCATGCTAAGAGGAGCAGGAAAAAGCAAAAAATTTCAGAATTGCACCTTGCAATGCGGAGAAATTGCAGTTTGTGCATTTACAATATTCATTGATTTTTGCCATTGAAAAACGTCCAGAAATGATTGAAGCTACTGACTGAATGAAAGGAGCTGGCATCTCACTCTCTTTGAATCTTCTTTATCATGCTAAGAGGAGCAGGAAAAAGCAAAAAATTTCAGAATTGCACCTTGCAATGCGGAGAAATTACTGTTTGTGCATTTACAATATTCATTGATTTTTGCCATTGAAAAACGTCCAGAAATGATTGAAGCTACTGACTGAATGAAAGGAGCTGGCATCTCACTCTCTTTGAATCTTCTTTATCATGCTAAGAGGAGCAGGAAAAAGCAAAAAATTTCAGAATTGCACCTTGCAATGCGGAGAAATTACTGTTTGTGCATTTACAATATTCATTGATTTTTGCCATTGAAAAACATCATGTTATTCATATACCAGAAATGTTTGAAGCTACTGACTGAATGAAAGGAGCTGGCATCTCACTCTCTTTGAATCTTCTTTATCATGCTAGAGCAGGAAAAAGCAAAAAATTTCAGAATTGCACCTTGCAATGCGGAGAAATTACTGTTTGTGCATTTACAATATTCATTGATTTTTGCCATTGAAAAACGTCCAGAAATGATTGAAGCTACTGACTGAATGAAAGGAGCTGGTATCTCACTCTCTTTGAATCTTCTTTATCATGCTAAGAGGAGCAGGAAAAGGCAAAAAATTTCAGAATTGCACCTTGCAATGCGGAGAAATTACTGTTTGTGCATTTACAATATTCATTGATTTTTGCCATTGAAAAACATCATGTTATTCATATACCAGAAATGATTGAAGCTACTGACTGAATGAAAGGAGCTGGCATCTCATTCTCTTTGAATCTTCTTTATCATGCTAAGAGGAGCAGGAAAAAGTAAAAAATTTCAGAATTGCACCTTGCAATGCGGAGAAATTACTGTTTGTGCATTTACAATATTCAATGATTTTTGCCATTGAAAAACGTCCAGAAATGATTGAAGCTACTGACTGAATGAAAGGAGCTGGCATCTCACTCTCTTTGAATCTTGTTTATCATGCTAAGAGGAGCAGGAAAAAGCAAAAAATTTCAGAATTGCACCTTGCAATGCGGAGAAATTACTGTTTGTGCATTTACAATATTCATTGATTTTTGCCATTGAAAAACGTCCAGAAATGATTGAAGCTACTGACTGAATGAAAGGAGCTGGCATCTCACTCTCTTTGAATCTTCTTTATCATGCTAAGAGGAGCAGGAAAAAGCAAAAAATTTCAGAATTGCACCTTGCAATGCGGAGAAATTACTGTTTGTGCATTTACAATATTCATTGATTTTTGCCATTGAAAAACATCATGTTATTCATATACCAGAAATGATTGAAGCTACTGACTGAATGATAGGAGCTGGCATCTCACTCTCTTTGAATCTTCTTTATCATGCTAAGAGGAGCAGGAAAAAGCAAAAAATTTCAGAATTGCACCTTGCAATGCGGAGAAATTGCAGTTTGTGCATTTACAATATTCATTGATTTTTGCCATTGAAAAACGTCCAGAAATGATTGAAGCTACTGACTGAATGAAAGGAGCTGGCATCTCACTCTCTTTGAATCTTCTTTATCATGCTAAGAGGAGCAGGAAAAAGCAAAAAATTTCAGAATTGCACCTTGCAATGCGGAGAAATTACTGTTTGTGCATTTACAATATTCATTGATTTTTGCCATTGAAAAACGTCCAGAAATGATTGAAGCTACTGACTGAATGAAAGGAGCTGGCATCTCACTCTCTTTGAATCTTCTTTATCATGCTAAGAGGAGCAGGAAAAAGCAAAAAATTTCAGAATTGCACCTTGCAATGCGGAGAAATTACTGTTTGTGCATTTACAATATTCATTGATTTTTGCCATTGAAAAATGTCCAGAAATGATTGAAGCTACTGACTGAATGAAAGGAGCTGGCATCTCACTCTCTTTGAATCTTCTTTATCATGCTAAGAGGAGCAGGAAAAAGCAAAAAATTTCAGAATTGCGCCTTGCAATGCGGAGAAATTACTGTTTGTGCATTTACAAAATTCATTGATTTTTGCCATTGAAAAACATCATGTTATTCATATACCAGAAATGATTGAAGATACTGACTGAAGGAAAGGATCTGGCATCTCACTCTCTTTGAATCTTCTTTGTCATGCTAAGAGGAGCAGGAAAAAGCAAAAAATTTCAGAATTGCACCTTGCAATGCGGAGAAATTACTGTTTGTGCATTTACAATATTCATTGATTTTTGCCATTGAAAAACGTCCAGAAATGATTGAAGCTACTGACTGAATGAAAGGAGCTGGCATCTCACTCTCTTTGAATCTTCTTTATCATGCTAAGAGGAGCAGGAAAAAGCAAAACATTTCAGAATTGCACCTTGCAATGCGGAGAAATTACTGTTTGTGCATTTACAATATTCATTGATTTTTGCGATTGAAAAACATCATGTTATTCATATACCAGAAATGATTGAAGCTACTGACTGAATGAAAGGAGCTGGCATCTCACTCTCTTTGAATCTTCTTTATCATGCTAAGAGGAGCAGGAAAAAGTAAAAAATTTCAGAATTGCACCTTGCAATGCGGAGAAATTACTGTTTGTGCATTTACAATATTCAATGAATTTTGCCATTGAAAAACGTCCAGAAATGATTGAAGCTACTGACTGAATGAAAGGAGCTGGCATCTCACTCTCTTTGAATCTTCTTTATCATGCTAAGAGGAGCAGGAAAAAGCAAAAAATTTCAGAATTGCACCTTGCAATGCGGAGAAATTGCAGTTTGTGCATTTACAATATTCATTGATTTTTGCCATTGAAAAACGTCCAGAAATGATTGAAGCTACTGACTGAATGAAAGGAGCTGGCATCTCACTCTCTTTGAATCTTCTTTATCATGCTAAGAGGAGCAGGAAAAAGCAAAAAATTTCAGAATTGCACCTTGCAATGCGGAGAAATTACTGTTTGTGCATTTACAATATTCATTGATTTTTGCCATTGAAAAACGTCCAGAAATGATTGAAGCTACTGACTGAATGAAAGGAGCTGGCATCTCACTCTCTTTGAATCTTCTTTATCATGCTAAGAGGAGCAGGAAAAAGCAAAAAATTTCAGAATTGCACCTTGCAATGCGGAGAAATTACTGTTTGTGCATTTACAATATTCATTGATTTTTGCCATTGAAAAACATCATGTTATTCATATACCAGAAATGTTTGAAGCTACTGACTGAATGAAAGGAGCTGGCATCTCACTCTCTTTGAATCTTCTTTATCATGCTAGAGCAGGAAAAAGCAAAAAATTTCAGAATTGCACCTTGCAATGCGGAGAAATTACTGTTTGTGCATTTACAATATTCATTGATTTTTGCCATTGAAAAACGTCCAGAAATGATTGAAGCTACTGACTGAATGAAAGGAGCTGGTATCTCACTCTCTTTGAATCTTCTTTATCATGCTAAGAGGAGCAGGAAAAGGCAAAAAATTTCAGAATTGCACCTTGCAATGCGGAGAAATTACTGTTTGTGCATATACAATATTCATTGATTTTTGCCATTGAAAAACATCATGTTATTCATATACCAGAAATGATTGAAGCTACTGACTGAATGAAAGGAGCTGGCATCTCATTCTCTTTGAATCTTCTTTATCATGCTAAGAGGAGCAGGAAAAAGTAAAAAATTTCAGAATTGCACCTTGCAATGCGGAGAAATTACTGTTTGTGCATTTACAATATTCAATGATTTTTGCCATTGAAAAACGTCCAGAAATTATTGAAGCTACTGACTGAATGAAAGGAGCTGGCATCTCACTCTCTTTGAATCTTGTTTATCATGCTAAGAGGAGCAGGAAAAAGCAAAAAATTTCAGAATTGCACCTTGCAATGCGGAGAAATTACTGTTTGTGCATTTACAATATTCATTGATTTTTGCCATTGAAAAACGTCCAGAAATGATTGAAGCTACTGACTGAATGAAAGGAGCTGGCATCTCACTCTCTTTGAATCTTCTTTATCATGCTAAGAGGAGCAGGAAAAAGCCAAAAATTTCAGAATTGCACCTTGCAATGCGGAGAAATTACTGTTTGTGCATTTACAATATTCATTGATTTTTGCTATTGAAAAACATCATGTTATTCATATACCAGAAATGATTGAAGCTACTGACTGAATGAAAGGAGCTGGCATCTCACTCTCTTTGAATCTTCTTTATCATGCTAAGAGGAGCAGGAAAAAGCAAAAAATTTCAGAATTGCACCTTGCAATGCGGAGAAATTGCAGTTTGTGCATTTACAATATTCATTGATTTTTGCCATTGAAAAACGTCCAGAAATGATTGAAGCTACTGACTGAATGAAAGGAGCTGGCATCTCACTCTCTTTGAATCTTCTTTATCATGCTAAGAGGAGCAGGAAAAAGCAAAAAATTTCAGAATTGCACCTTGCAATGCGGAGAAATTACTGTTTGTGCATTTACAATATTCATTGATTTTTGCCATTGAAAAACATCATGTTATTCATATACCAGAAATGATTGAAGCTACTGACTGAATGATAGGAGCTGGCATCTCACTCTCTTTGAATCTTCTTTATCATGCTAAGAGGAGCAGGAAAAAGCAAAAAATTTCAGAATTGCACCTTGCAATGCGGAGAAATTGCAGTTTGTGCATTTACAATATTCATTGATTTTTGCCATTGAAAAACGTCCAGAAATGATTGAAGCTACTGACTGAATGAAAGGAGCTGGCATCTCACTCTCTTTGAATCTTCTTTATCATGCTAAGAGGAGCAGGAAAAAGCAAAAAATTTCAGAATTGCACCTTGCAATGCGGAGAAATTACTGTTTGTGCATTTACAATATTCAATGATTTTTGCCATTGAAAAACGTCCAGAAATGATTGAAGCTACTGACTGAATGAAAGGAGCTGGCATCTCACTCTCTTTGAATCTTCTTTATCATGCTAAGAGGAGCAGGAAAAAGCAAAAAATTTCAGAATTGCACCTTGCAATGCGGAGAAATTACTGTTTGTGCATTTACAATATTCATTGATTTTTGCCATTGAAAAACGTCCAGAAATGATTGAAGCTACTGACTGAATGAAAGGAGCTGGCATCTCACTCTCTTTGAATCTTCTTTATCATGCTAAGAGGAGCAGGAAAAAGCAAAAAATTTCAGAATTGCACCTTGCAATGCGGAGAAATTACTGTTTGTGCATTTACAATATTCATTGATTTTTGCCATTGAAAAATGTCCAGAAATGATTGAAGCTACTGACTGAATGAAAGGAGCTGGCATCTCACTCTCTTTGAATCTTCTTTATCATGCTAAGAGGAGCAGGAAAAAGCAAAAAATTTCAGAATTGCGCCTTGCAATGCGGAGAAATTACTGTTTGTGCATTTACAAAATTCATTGATTTTTGCCATTGAAAAACATCATGTTATTCATATACCAGAAATGATTGAAGCTACTGACTGAAGGAAAGGATCTGGCATCTCACTCTCTTTGAATCTTCTTTGTCATGCTAAGAGGAGCAGGAAAAAGCAAAAAATTTCAGAATTGCACCTTGCAATGCGGAGAAATTACTGTTTGTGCATTTACAATATTCATTGATTTTTGCCATTGAAAAACGTCCAGAAATGATTGAAGCTACTGACTGAATGAAAGGAGCTGGCATCTCACTCTCTTTGAATCTTCTTTATCATGCTAAGAGGAGCAGGAAAAAGCAAAACATTTCAGAATTGCACCTTGCAATGCGGAGAAATTACTGTTTGTGCATTTACAATATTCATTGATTTTTGCGATTGAAAAACATCATGTTATTCATATACCAGAAATGATTGAAGCTACTGACTGAATGAAAGGAGCTGGCATCTCACTCTCTTTGAATCTTCTTTATCATGCTAAGAGGAGCAGGAAAAAGTAAAAAATTTCAGAATTGCACCTTGCAATGCGGAGAAATTACTGTTTGTGCATTTACAATATTCAATGATTTTTGCCATTGAAAAACGTCCAGAAATGATTGAAGCTACTGACTGAATGAAAGGAGCTGGCATCTCACTCTCTTTGAATCTTCTTTATCATGCTAAGAGGAGCAGGAAAAAGCCAAAAATTTCAGAATTGCACCTTGCAATGCGGAGAAATTACTGTTTGTGCATTTACAATATTCATTGATTTTTGCTATTGAAAAACATCATGTTATTCATATACCAGAAATGATTGAAGCTACTGACTGAATGAAAGGAGCTGGCATCTCACTCTCTTTGAATCTTCTTTATCATGCTAAGAGGAGCAGGAAAAAGCAAAAAATTTCAGAATTGCACCTTGCAATGCGGAGAAATTGCAGTTTGTGCATTTACAATATTCATTGATTTTTGCCATTGAAAAACGTCCAGAAATGATTGAAGCTACTGACTGAATGAAAGGAGCTGGCATCTCACTCTCTTTGAATCTTCTTTATCATGCTAAGAGGAGCAGGAAAAAGCAAAAAATTTCAGAATTGCACCTTGCAATGCGGAGAAATTACTGTTTGTGCATTTACAATATTCATTGATTTTTGCCATTGAAAAACATCATGTTATTCATATACCAGAAATGATTGAAGCTACTGACTGAATGATAGGAGCTGGCATCTCACTCTCTTTGAATATTCTTTATCATGCTAAGAGGAGCAGGAAAAAGCAAAAAATTTCAGAATTGCACCTTGCAATGCGGAGAAATTGCAGTTTGTGCATTTACAATATTCATTGATTTTTGCCATTGAAAAACGTCCAGAAATGATTGAAGCTACTGACTGAATGAAAGGAGCTGGCATCTCACTCTCTTTGAATCTTCTTTATCATGCTAAGAGGAGCAGGAAAAAGCAAAAAATTTCAGAATTGCACCTTGCAATGCGGAGAAATTACTGTTTGTGCATTTACAATATTCATTGATTTTTGCCATTGAAAAACGTCCAGAAATGATTGAAGCTACTGACTGAATGAAAGGAGCTGGCATCTCACTCTCTTTGAATCTTCTTTATCATGCTAAGAGGAGCAGGAAAAAGCAAAAAATTTCAGAATTGCACCTTGCAATGCGGAGAAATTACTGTTTGTGCATTTACAATATTCATTGATTTTTGCCATTGAAAAATGTCCAGAAATGATTGAAGCTACTGACTGAATGAAAGGAGCTGGCATCTCACTCTCTTTGAATCTTCTTTATCATGCTAAGAGGAGCAGGAAAAAGCAAAAAATTTCAGAATTGCGCCTTGCAATGCGGAGAAATTACTGTTTGTGCATTTACAAAATTCATTGATTTTTGCCATTGAAAAACATCATGTTATTCATATACCAGAAATGATTGAAGCTACTGACTGAAGGAAAGGATCTGGCATCTCACTCTCTTTGAATCTTCTTTGTCATGCTAAGAGGAGCAGGAAAAAGCAAAAAATTTCAGAATTGCACCTTGCAATGCGGAGAAATTACTGTTTGTGCATTTACAATATTCATTGATTTTTGCCATTGAAAAACGTCCAGAAATGATTGAAGCTACTGACTGAATGAAAGGAGCTGGCATCTCACTCTCTTTGAATCTTCTTTATCATGCTAAGAGGAGCAGGAAAAAGCAAAACATTTCAGAATTGCACCTTGCAATGCGGAGAAATTACTGTTTGTGCATTTACAATATTCATTGATTTTTGCGATTGAAAAACATCATGTTATTCATATACCAGAAATGATTGAAGCTACTGACTGAATGAAAGGAGCTGGCATCTCACTCTCTTTGAATCTTCTTTATCATGCTAAGAGGAGCAGGAAAAAGTAAAAAATTTCAGAATTGCACCTTGCAATGCGGAGAAATTACTGTTTGTGCATTTACAATATTCAATGATTTTTGCCATTGAAAAACGTCCAGAAATGATTGAAGCTACTGACTGAATGAAAGGAGCTGGCATCTCACTCTCTTTGAATCTTCTTTATCATGCTAAGAGGAGCAGGAAAAAGCAAAAAATTTCAGAATTGCACCTTGCAATGCGGAGAAATTACTGTTTGTGCATTTACAATATTCATTGATTTTTGCCATTGAAAAACGTCCAGAAATGATTGAAGCTACTGACTGAATGAAAGGAGCTGGCATCTCACTCTCTTTGAATCTTCTTTATCATGCTAAGAGGAGCAGGAAAAAGCAAAAAATTTCAGAATTGCACCTTGCAATGCGGAGAAATTACTGTTTGTGCATTTACAATATTCATTGATTTTTGCCATTGAAAAATGTCCAGAAATGATTGAAGCTACTGACTGAATGAAAGGAGCTGGCATCTCACTCTCTTTGAATCTTCTTTATCATGCTAAGAGGAGCAGGAAAAAGCAAAAAATTTCAGAATTGCGCCTTGCAATGCGGAGAAATTACTGTTTGTGCATTTACAAAATTCATTGATTTTTGCCATTGAAAAACATCATGTTATTCATATACCAGAAATGATTGAAGCTACTGACTGAAGGAAAGGATCTGGCATCTCACTCTCTTTGAATCTTCTTTGTCATGCTAAGAGGAGCAGGAAAAAGCAAAAAATTTCAGAATTGCACCTTGCAATGCGGAGAAATTACTGTTTGTGCATTTACAATATTCATTGATTTTTGCCATTGAAAAACGTCCAGAAATGATTGAAGCTACTGACTGAATGAAAGGAGCTGGCATCTCACTCTCTTTGAATCTTCTTTATCATGCTAAGAGGAGCAGGAAAAAGCAAAACATTTCAGAATTGCACCTTGCAATGCGGAGAAATTACTGTTTGTGCATTTACAATATTCATTGATTTTTGCGATTGAAAAACATCATGTTATTCATATACCAGAAATGATTGAAGCTACTGACTGAATGAAAGGAGCTGGCATCTCACTCTCTTTGAATCTTCTTTATCATGCTAAGAGGAGCAGGAAAAAGTAAAAAATTTCAGAATTGCACCTTGCAATGCGGAGAAATTACTGTTTGTGCATTTACAATATTCAATGATTTTTGCCATTGAAAAACGTCCAGAAATGATTGAAGCTACTGACTGAATGAAAGGAGCTGGCATCTCACTCTCTTTGAATCTTCTTTATCATGCTAAGAGGAGCAGGAAAAAGCAAAAAATTTCAGAATTGCACCTTGCAATGCGGAGAAATTACTGTTTGTGCATTTACAATATTCATTGATTTTTGCCATTGAAAAACGTCCAGAAATGATTGAAGCTACTGACTGAATGAAAGGAGCTGGCATCTCACTCTCTTTGAATCTTCTTTATCATGCTAAGAGGAGCAGGAAAAAGCAAAAAATTTCAGAATTGCACCTTGCAATGCGGAGAAATTACTGTTTGTGCATTTACAATATTCATTGATTTTTGCCATTGAAAAATGTCCAGAAATGATTGAAGCTACTGACTGAATGAAAGGAGCTGGCATCTCACTCTCTTTGAATCTTCTTTATCATGCTAAGAGGAGCAGGAAAAAGCAAAAAATTTCAGAATTGCGTCTTGCAATGCGGAGAAATTACTGTTTGTGCATTTACAAAATTCATTGATTTTTGCCATTGAAAAACATCATGTTATTCATATACCAGAAATGATTGAAGCTACTGACTGAAGGAAAGGATCTGGCATCTCACTCTCTTTGAATCTTCTTTGTCATGCTAAGAGGAGCAGGAAAAAGCAAAAAATTTCAGAATTGCACCTTGCAATGCGGAGAAATTACTGTTTGTGCATTTACAATATTCATTGATTTTTGCCATTGAAAAACGTCCAGAAATGATTGAAGCTACTGACTGAATGAAAGGAGCTGGCATCTCACTCTCTTTGAATCTTCTTTATCATGCTAAGAGGAGCAGGAAAAAGCAAAACATTTCAGAATTGCACCTTGCAATGCGGAGAAATTACTGTTTGTGCATTTACAATATTCATTGATTTTTGCGATTGAAAAACATCATGTTATTCATATACCAGAAATGATTGAAGCTACTGACTGAATGAAAGGAGCTGGCATCTCACTCTCTTTGAATCTTCTTTATCATGCTAAGAGGAGCAGGAAAAAGTAAAAAATTTCAGAATTGCACCTTGCAATGCGGAGAAATTACTGTTTGTGCATTTACAATATTCAATGATTTTTGCCATTGAAAAACGTCCAGAAATGATTGAAGCTACTGACTGAATGAAAGGAGCTGGCATCTCACTCTCTTTGAATCTTCTTTATCATGCTAAGAGGAGCAGGAAAAAGCAAAAAATTTCAGAATTGCACCTTGCAATGCGGAGAAATTACTGTTTGTGCATTTACAATATTCATTGATTTTTGCCATTGAAAAACATCATGTTATTCATATACCAGAAATGATTGAAGCTACTGACTGAATGAAAGGAGCTGGCATCTCACTCTCTTTGAATCTTCTTTATCATGCTAAGAGGAGCAGGAAAAAGCAAAAAATTTCAGAATTGCACCTTGCAATGCGGAGAAATTGCAGTTTGTGCATTTACAATATTCATTGATTTTTGCCATTGAAAAACGTCCAGAAATGATTGAAGCTACTGACTGAATGAAAGGAGCTGGCATCTCACTCTCTTTGAATCTTCTTTATCATGCTAAGAGGAGCAGGAAAAAGCAAAAAATTTCAGAATTGCACCTTGCAATGCGGAGAAATTACTGTTTGTGCATTTACAATATTCATTGATTTTTGCCATTGAAAAACGTCCAGAAATGATTGAAGCTACTGACTGAATGAAAGGAGCTGGCATCTCACTCTCTTTGAATCTTCTTTATCATGCTAAGAGGAGCAGGAAAAAGCAAAAAATTTCAGAATTGCACCTTGCAATGCGGAGAAATTACTGTTTGTGCATTTACAATATTCATTGATTTTTGCCATTGAAAAACATCATGTTATTCATATACCAGAAATGTTTGAAGCTACTGACTGAATGAAAGGAGCTGGCATCTCACTCTCTTTGAATCTTCTTTATCATGCTAAGAGGAGCAGGAAAAAGCAAAAAATTTCAGAATTGCACCTTGCAATGCGGAGAAATTACTTTGTTCATTTACAATATTCATTGATTTTTGCCATTGAAAAACGTCCAGAAATGATTGAAGCTACTGACTGAATGAAAGGAGCTGGCATCTCACTCTCTTTGAATCTTCTTTATCATGCTAAGAGGAGCAGGAAAAGGCAAAAAATTTCAGAATTGCACCTTGCAATGCGGAGAAATTACTGTTTGTGCATTTACAATATTCATTGATTTTTGCCATTGAAAAACATCATGTTATTCATATACCAGAAATGATTGAAGCTACTGACTGAATGAAAGGAGCTGGCATCTCACTCTCTTTGAATCTTCTTTATCATGCTAAGAGGAGCAGGAAAAAGCAAAAAATTTCAGAATTGCACCTTGCAATGCGGAGAAATTACTGTTTGTGCATTTACAATATTCATTATTTTTGCCATTGAAAAACATCATGTTATTCATATACCAGAAATGATTGAAGCTACTGACTGAATGAAAGGAGCTGGCATCTCACTCTCTTTGAATCTTCTTTATCATGCTAAGAGGAGCAGGAAAAAGCAAAAAATTTCAGAATTGCACCTTGCAATGCGGAGAAATTACTGTTTGTGCATTTACAATATTCATTGATTTTTGCCATTGAAAAACGTCCAGAAATGATTGAAGCTACTGACTGAATGAAAGGAGCTGGCATCTCACTCTCTTTGAATCTTCTTTATCATGCTAAGAGGAGCAGGAAAAAGCAAAAAAATTCAGAATTGCACCTTGCAATGCGGAGAAATTACTGTTTGTGCATTTACAATATTCATTGATTTTTGCCATTGAAAAACATCATGTTATTCATATACCAGAAATGATTGAAGCTACTGACTGAATGAAAGGAGCTGGCATCTCACTCTCTTTGAATCTTCTTTTTCATGCTAAGAGGAGCAGGAAAAAGTAAAAAATTTCAGAATTGCACCTTGCAATGCGGAGAAATTACTGTTTGTGCATTTACAATATTCATTGATTTTTGCCATTGAAAAACGTCCAGAAATGATTGAAGCTACTGACTGAATGAAAGGAGCTGGCATCTCAGTCTCTTTGAATCTTCTTTATCATGCTAAGAGGAGCAGGAAAAAGCAAAAAATTTCAGAATTGCACCTTGCAATGCGGAGAAATTACTGCTTGTGCATTTACAATATTCATTGATTTTTGCCATTGAAAAACGTCCAGAAATGATTGAAGCTACTGACTGAATGAAAGGAGCTGGCATCTCACTCTCTTTGAATCTTCTTTATCATGCTAAGAGGAGCAGGAAAAAGCAAAAAATTTCAGAATTGCACCTTGCAATACGGAGAAATTACTGTTTGTGCATTTACAATATTCATTGATTTTTGCCATTGAAAAACGTCCAGAAATGATTGAAGCTACTGACTGAATGAAAGGAGCTGGCATCTCACTCTCTTTGAATCTTCTTTATCATGCTAAGAGGAGCAGGAAAAAGCAAAAAATTTCAGAATTGCACCTTGCAATGCGGAGAAATTACTGTTTGTGCATTTACAATATTCATTGATTTTTGCCATTGAAAAACGTCCATAAATGATTGAAGCTACTGACTGAATGAAAGGAGCTGGCATCTCACTCTCTTTGAATCTTCTTTATCATGCTAAGAGGAGCAGGAAAAAGCAAAAAATTTCAGAATTGCACCTTGCAATGCGGAGAAATTACTGTTTGTGCATTTACAATATTCATTGATTTTTGCCATTGAAAAACATCCAGAAATGATTGAAGCTACTGACTGAATGAAAGGAGCTGGCATCTCACTCTCTTTGAATCTTCTTTATCATGCTAAGAGGAGCAGGAAAAAGCAAAAAATTTCAGAATTGCACCTTGCAATGCGGAGAAATTACTGTTTGTGCATTTACAATATTCATTGATTTTTGCCATTGTTAAACATCATGTTATTCATATACCAGAAATGATTGAAGCTACTGACTGAATGAAAGGAGCTGGCATCTCACTCTCTTTGAATCTTCTTTATCATGCTAAGAGGAGCAGGAAAAAGCAAAAAATTTCAGAATTGCACCTTGCAATGCGGAGAAATTACTGTTTGTGCATTTACAATATTCATTGATTTTTGCCATTGAAAAACGTCCAGAAATGTTTGAAGCTACTGACTGAATGAAAGGAGCTGGCATCTCACTCTCTTTAAATCTTCTTTATCATGCTAAGAGGAGCAGGAAAAAGCAAAAAATTTCAGAATTGCACCTTGCAATGCGGAGAAATTACTGTTTGTGCATTTACAATATTCATTGATTTTTGCCATTGAAAAACATCATGTTATTCATATACCAGAAATGATTGAAGCTACTGACTGAATGAAAGGAGCTGGCATCTCACTCTCTTTGAATCTTCTTTATCATGCTAAGAGGAGCAGGAAAAAGCAAAAAATTTCAGAATTGCACCTTGCAATGCGGAGAAATTACTGTTTGTGCATTTACAATATTCATTGATTTTTGCCTTTGAAAAACGTCCAGAAATGATTGAAGCTACTGACTGAATGAAAGGAGCTGGCATCTCACTCTCTTTGAATCTTCTTTATCATGCTAAGAGGAGCAGGAAAAAGCAAAAAATTTCAGAATTGCACCTTGCAATGCGGAGAAATTACTGTTTGTGCATTTACAATATTCATTGATTTTTGCCATTGAAAAACATCATGTTATTCATATACCAGAAATGATTGAAGCTACTGACTGAATGAAAGGAGCTGGCATCTCACTCTCTTTGAATCTTCTTTTTCATGCTAAGATGAGCAGGAAAAAGTAAAAAATTTCAGAATTGCACCTTGCAATGCGGAGAAATTACTGTTTGTGCATTTACAATATTCATTGATTTTTGCCATTGAAAAACGTCCAGAAATGATTGAAGCTACTGACTGAATGAAAGGAGCTGGCATCTCAGTCTCTTTGAATCTTCTTTATCATGCTAAGAGGAGCAGGAAAAAGCAAAAAATTTCAGAATTGCACCTTGCAATGCGGAGAAATTACTGCTTGTGCATTTACAATATTCATTGATTTTTGCCATTGAAAAACGTCCAGAAATGATTGAAGCTACTGACTGAATGAAAGGAGCTGGCATCTCACTCTCTTTGAATCTTCTTTATCATGCTAAGAGGAGCAGGAAAAAGCAAAAAATTTCAGAATTGCACCTTGCAATACGGAGAAATTACTGTTTGTGCATTTACAATATTCATTGATTTTTGCCATTGAAAAACGTCCAGAAATGATTGAAGCTACTGACTGAATGAAAGGAGCTGGCATCTCACTCTGTTTGAATCTTCTTTATCATGCTAAGAGGAGCAGGAAAAAGCAAAAAATTTCAGAATTGCACCTTGCAATGCGGAGAAATTACTGTTTGTGCATTTACAATATTCATTGATTTTTGCCATTGAAAAACGTCCAGAAATGATTGAAGCTACTGACTGAATGAAAGGAGCTGGCATCTCACTCTCTTTGAATCTTCTTTATCATGCTAAGAGGAGCAGGAAAAAGCAAAAAATTTCAGAATTGCACCTTGCAATGCGGAGAAATTACTGTTTGTGCATTTACAATATTCATTGATTTTTGCCGTTGAAAAACGTCCAGAAATGATTGAAGCTACTGACTGAATGAAAGGAGCTGGCATCTCACTCTCTTTGAATCTTCTTTATCATGCTAAGAGGAGCAGGAAAAAGCAAAAAATTTCAGAATTGCACCTTGCAATGCGGAGAAATTACTGTTTGTGCATTTACAATATTCATTGATTTTTGCCATTGAAAAACATCCAGAAATGATTGAAGCTACTGACTGAATGAAAGGAGCTGGCATCTCACTCTCTTTGAATCTTCTTTATCATGCTAAGAGGAGCAGGAAAAAGCAAAAAATTTCAGAATTGCACCTTGCAATGCGGAGAAATTACTATTTGTGCATTTACAATATTCATTGATTTTTGCCATTGTTAAACATCATGTTATTCATATACCAGAAATGATTGAAGCTACTGACTGAATGAAAGGAGCTGGTATCTCACTCTCTTTGAATCTTCTTTATCATGCTAAGAGGAGCAGGAAAAAGCAAAAAATTTCAGAATTGCACCTTGCAATGCGGAGAAATTACTGTTTGTGCATTTACAATATTCATTGATTTTTGCCATTGAAAAACGTCCAGAAATGTTTGAAGCTACTGACTGAATGAAAGGAGCTGGCATCTCACTCTCTTTGAATCTTCTTTATCATGCTAAGAGGAGCAGGAAAAAGCAAAAAATTTCAGAATTGCACCTTGCAATGCGGAGAAATTACTGTTTGTGCATTTACAATATTCATTGATTTTTGCCATTGAAAAACGTCCAGAAATGATTGAAGCTACTGACTGAATGAAAGGAGCTGGCATCTCACTCTCTTTGAATCTTCTTTATCATGCTAAGAGGAGCAGGAAAATGCAAAAAATTTCAGAATTGCTCCTTGCAATGCGGAGAAATTACTGTTTGTGCATTTACAATATTCATTGATTTTTGCCATTGAAAAACATCATGTTATTCATATACCAGAAATGTTTGAAGCTACTGACTGAATGAAAGGAGCTGGCATGTCACTCTCTTTGAATCTTCTTTATCATGCTAAAAGGAGCAGGAAAAAGCAAAAAATTTCAGAATTGCACCTTGCAATGCGGAGAAATTACTGTTTGTGCATTTACAATATTCATTGATTTTTGCCATTGAAAAACGTCCAGAAATGATTGAAGCTACTGACTGAATGAAAGGAGCTGGCATCTCACTCTCTTTGAATCTTCTTTATCATGCTAAGAGGAGCAGGAAAAAGCAAAAAATTTCAGAATTGCACCTTGCAATGCGGAGAAATTACTGTTTGTGCATTTACAATATTCATTGATTTTTGCCATTGAAAAACATCATGTTATTCATATACCAGAAATGATTGAAGCTACTGACTGAATGAAAGGAGCTGGCATCTCACTCTCTTTGAATCTTCTTTATCATGCTAAGAGGAGCAGGAAAAAGCAAAAAATTTCAGAATTGCACCTTGCAATGTGGAGAAATTACTGTTTGTGCATTTACAATATTCATTGATTTTTGCCATTGAAAAACGTCCAGAAATGATTGAAGCTACTGACTGAATGAAAGGAGCTGGCATCTCACTCTCTTTGAATCTTCTTTATCATGCTAAGAGGAGCAGGAAAAAGCAAAAAATTTCAGAATTGCACCTTGCAATGCGGAGAAATTACTGTTTGTGCATTTACAATATTCATTGATTTTTGCCATTGAAAAACATCATGTTATTCATATACCAGAAATGTTTGAAGCTACTGACTGAATGAAAGGAGCTGGCATCTCACTCTCTTTGAATCTTCTTTATCATGCTAAGAGGAGCAGGAAAAAGCAAAAAATTTCAGAATTGCACCTTGCCATGCGGAGAAATTACTGTTTGTGCATTTACAATATTCATTGATTTTTGCCATTGAAAAACGTCCAGAAATGATTGAAGCTACTGACTGAATGAAAGGAGCTGGCATCTCACTCTCTTTGAATCTTCTTTATCATGCTAAGAGGAGCAGGAAAAGGCAAAAAATTTCAGAATTGCACCTTGCAATGCGGAGAAATTACTGTTTGTGCATTTACAATATTCATTGATTTTTGCCATTGAAAAACATCATGTTATTCATATACCAGAAATGTTTGAAGCTACTGACTGAATGAAAGGAGCTGGCATCTCACTCTCTTTGAATCTTCTTTATCATGCTAAGAGGAGCAGGAAAAAGCAAAAAATTTCAGAATTGCACCTTGCAATGCGAATAAATTACTGTTTGTGCATTTACAATATTCATTGATTTTTGCCATTGAAAAACATCATGTTATTCATATACCAGAAATGATTGAAGCTACTGACTGAATGAAAGGAGCTGGCATCTCACTCTCTTTGAATCTTCTTTATCATGCTAAGAGGAGCAGGAAAAAGCAAAAAATTTCAGAATTGCACCTTGCAATGCGGAGAAATTACTGTTTGTGCATTTACAATATTCATTGATTTTTGCCATTGAAAAACATCATGTTATTCATATACCAGAAATGATTGAAGCTACTGACTGAATGAAAGGAGCTGGCATCTCACTCTCTTTGAATCTTCTTTATCATGCTAAGAGGAGCAGGAAAAAGCAAAAAATTTCAGAATTGCACCTCGCAATGCGGAGAAATTACTGTTTGTGCATCTACAATATTCATTGATTTTTGCCATTGAAAAACGTCCAGAAATGATTGAAGCTACTGACTGAATGAAAGGAGCTGGCATCTCACTCTCTTTGAATCTTCTTTATCATGCTAAGAGGAGCAGGAAAAAGCAAAAAATTTCAGAATTGCACCTTGCAATGCGGAGAAATTGCTGTTTGTGCATTTACAAAATTCATTGATTTTTGCCATTGAAAAACATCATGTTATTCATATACCAGAAATGTTTGAAGCTACTGACTGAATGAAAGGAGCTGGCATCTCACTCTCTTTGAATCTTCTTTATCATGCTAAGAGGAGCAGGAAAAAGCAAAAAATTTCAGAATTGCACCTTGCAATGCGGAGAAATTACTGTTTGTGCATTTACAATATTCATTGATTTTTGCCATTGAAAAACGTCCAGAAATGATTGAAGCTACTGACTGAATGAAAGGAGCTGGCATCTCACTCTCTTTGAATCTTCTTTATCATGCTAAGAGGAGCAGGAAAAAGCAAAAAATTTCAGAATTGCACCTTGCAATGCGGAGAAATTACTGTTTGTGCATTTACAATATACATTGATTTTTGCCATTGAAAAACGTCCAGAAATGATTGAAGCTAGTGACTGAATGAAAGGAGCTGGCATCTCACTCTCTTTGAATCTTCTTTATCATGCTAAGAGGAGCAGGAAAAAGCAAAAAATTTCAGAATTGCACCTTGCAATGCGGAGAAATTACTGTTTGTGCATTTACAATATACATTGATTTTTGCCATTGAAAAACGTCCAGAAATGATTGAAGCTACTGACTGAATGAAAGGAGCTGGCATCTCACTCTCTTTGAATCTTCTTTATCATGCTAAGAGGAGCAGGAAAAAGCAAAAAATTTCAGAATTGCACCTTGCAATGCGGAGAAATTACTGTTTGTGCATTTACAATATTCATTGATTTTTGCCATTGAAAAACGTCCAGAAATGATTGAAGCTACTGACTGAATGAAAGGAGCTGGCATCTCACTCTCTTTGAATCTTCTTTATCATGCTAAGAGGAGCAGGAAAAAGCAAAAAATTTCAGAATTGCACCTTGCAATGCGGAGAAATTACTGTTTGTGCATTTACAATATTCATTGATTTTTGCCATTGAAAAACGTCCAGAAATGATTGAACCTACCGACTGAATGAAAGGAGCTGGCATCTCACTCTCTTTGAATCTTCTTTATCATGCTAAGAGGAGCAGGAAAAAGCAAAAAATTTCAGAATTGCACCTTGCAATGCGGAGAAATTACTGTTTGTGCATTTACAATATTCATTGATTTTTGCCGTTGAAAAACGTCCAGAAATGATTGAAGCTACTGACTGAATGAAAGGAGCTGGCATCTCACTCTCTTTGAATCTTCTTTATCATGCTAAGAGGAGCAGGAAAAAGCAAAAAATTTCAGAATTGCACCTTGCAATGCGGAGAAATTACTGTTTGTGCATTTACAATATTCATTGATTTTTGCCATTGAAAAACGTCCAGAAATGATTGAAGCTACTGACTGAATGAAAGGAGCTGGCATCTCACTCTCTTTGAATCTTCTTTATCATGCTAAGAGGAGCAGGAAAAAGCAAAAAATTTCAGAATTGCACCTTGCAATGCGGAGAAATTACTGTTTGTGCATTTACAATATTCATTGATTTTTGCCATTGAAAAACATCATGTTATTCATATACCAGAAATGTTTGAAGCTACTGACTGAATGAAAGGAGCTGGCATGTCACTCTCTTTGAATCTTCTTTATCATGCTAAGAGGAGCAGGAAAAAGCAAAAAATTTCAGAATTGCACCTTGCAATGCGGAGAAATTACTGTTTGTGCATTTACAATATTCATTGATTTTTGCCATTGAAAAACGTCCAGAAATGATTGAAGCTACTGACTGAATGAAAGGAGCTGGCATCTCACTCTCTTTGAATCTTCTTTATCATGCTAAGAGGAGCAGGAAAAAGCAAAAAATTTCAGAATTGCACCTTGCAATGCGGAGAAATTACTGTTTGTGCATTTACAATATTCATTGATTTTTGCCATTGAAAAACATCATGTTATTCATATACCAGAAATGATTGAAGCTACTGACTGAATGAAAGGAGCTGGCATCTCACTCTCTTTGAATCTTCTTTATCATGCTAAGAGGAGCAGGAAAAAGCAAAAAATTTCAGAATTGCACCTTGCAATGCGGAGAAATTACTGTTTGTGCATTTACAATATTCATTGATTTTTGCCATTGAAAAACGTCCAGAAATGATTGAAGCTACTGACTGAATGAAAGGAGCTGGCATCTCACTCTCTTTGAATCTTCTTTATCATGCTAAGAGGAGCAGGAAAAAGCAAAAAATTTCAGAATTGCACCTTGCAATGCGGAGAAATTACTGTTTGTGCATTTACAATATTCATTGATTTTTGCCATTGAAAAACATCATGTTATTCATATACCAGAAATGTTTGAAGCTACTGACTGAATGAAAGGAGCTGGAATCTCACTCTCTTTGAATCTTCTTTATCATGCTAAGAGGAGCAGGAAAAAGCAAAAAATTTCAGAATTGCACCTTGCAATGCGGAGAAATTACTGTTTGTGCATTTACAATATTCATTGATTTTTGCCATTGAAAAACGTCCAGAAATGATTGAAGCTACTGACTGAATGAAAGGAGCTGGCATCTCACTCTCTTTGAATCTTCTTTATCATGCTAAGAGGAGCAGGAAAAGGCAAAAAATTTCAGAATTGCACCTTGCAATGCGGAGAAATTACTGTTTGTGCATTTACAATATTCATTGATTTTTGCCATTGAAAAACATCATGTTATTCATATACCAGAAATGTTTGAAGCTACTGACTGAATGAAAGGAGCTGGCATCTCACTCTCTTTGAATCTTCTTTATCATGCTAAGAGGAGCAGGAAAAACCAAAAAATTTCAGAATTGCACCTTGCAATGCGAATAAATTACTGTTTGTGCATTTACAATATTCATTGATTTTTGCCATTGAAAAACATCATGTTATTCATATACCAGAAATGATTGAAGCTACTGAATGAATGAAAGGAGCTGGCATCTCACTCTCTTTGAATCTTCTTTATCATGCTAAGAGGAGCAGGAAAAAGCAAAACATTTCAGAATTGCACCTTGCAATGCGGAGAAATTACTGTTTGTGCATTTACAATATTCATTGATTTTTGCCATTGAAAAACATCATGTTATTCACATACCAGAAATGATTGAAGCTACTGACTGAATGAAAGGAGCTGGCATCTCACTCTCTTTGAATCTTCTTTATCATGCTAAGAGGAGCAGGAAAAAGCAAAAAATTTCAGAATTGCACCTCGCAATGCGGAGAAATTACTGTTTGTGCATTTACAATATTCATTGATTTTTGCCATTGAAAAACGTCCAGAAATGATTGAAGCTACTGACTGAATGAAAGGAGCTGGCATCTCACTCTCTTTGAATCTTCTTTATCATGCTAAGAGGAGCAGGAAAAAGCAAAACATTTCAGAATTGCACCTTGCAATGCGGAGAAATTGCTGTTTGTGCATTTACAAAATTCATTGATTTTTGCCATTGAAAAACATCATGTTATTCATATACCAGAAATGTTTGAAGCTACTGACTGAATGAAAGGAGCTGGCATCTCACTCTCTTTGAATCTTCTTTATCATGCTAAGAGGAGCAGGAAAAAGCAAAAAATTTCAGAATTGCACCTTGCAATGCGGAGAAATTACTGTTTGTGCATTTACAATATTCATTGATTTTTGCCATTGAAAAACGTCCAGAAATGATTGAAGCTACTGACTGAATGAAAGGAGCTGGCATCTCACTCTCTTTGAATCTTCTTTATCATGCTAAGAGGAGCAGGAAAAAGCAAAAAATTTCAGAATTGCACCTTGCAATGCGGAGAAATTACTGTTTGTGCATTTACAATATACATTGATTTTTGCCATTGAAAAACGTCCAGAAATGATTGAAGCTACTGACTGAATGAAAGGAGCTGGCATCTCACTCTCTTTGAATCTTCTTTATCATGCTAAGAGGAGCAGGAAAAAGCAAAAAATTTCAGAATTGCACCTTGCAATGCGGAGAAATTACTGTTTGTGCATTTACAATATTCATTGATTTTTGCCGTTGAAAAAAGTCCAGAAATGATTGAAGCTACTGACTGAATGAAAGGAGCTGGCATCTCACTCTCTTTGAATCTTCTTTATCATGCTAAGAGGAGCAGGAAAAAGCAAAAAATTTCAGAATTGCACCTTGCAATGCGGAGAAATTACTGTTTGTGCATTTACAATATTCATTGATTTTTGCCATTGAAAAACATCATGTTATTCATATACCAGAAATGATTGAAGCTACTGACTGAATGAAAGGAGCTGGCATCTCACTCTCTTTGAATCTTCTTTATCATGCTAAGAGGAGCAGGAAAAAGCAAGAAATTTCAGAATTGCACCTTGCAATGCGGAGAAATTACTGTTTGTGCATTTACAATATTCATTGATTTTTGCCATTGAAAAACATCATGTTATTCATATACCAGAAATGTTTGAAGCTACTGACTGAATGAAAGGAGCTGGCATCTCACTCTCTTTGAATCTTCTTTATCATGCTAAGAGGAGCAGGAAAAAGCAAAAAATTTCAGAATTGCACCTTGCAATGTGGAGAAATTACTGTTTGTGCATTTACAATATTCATTGATTTTTACCATTGAAAAACGTCCAGAAATGATTGAAGCTACTGACTGAATGAAAGTAGCTGCCATCTCACTCTCTTTGAATCTTTTTTATCATGCTAAGAGGAGCAGGAAAAAGCAAAAAATTTCAGACTTGCACCTTGCAATGCGGAGAAATTACTGTTTGTGCATTTACAATATTCATTGATTTTTGCCATTGAAAAACATCATGTTATTCATATACCAGAAATGTTTGAAGCTACTGACTGAATGAAAGGAGCTGGCATCTCACTCTCTTTGAATCTTCTTTATCATGCTAAGAGGAGCAGGAAAAAGCAAAAAATTTCAGAATTGCACCTTGCAATGCGGAGAAATTACTTTTTGTGCATTTACAATATTCATTGATTTTTGCCATTGAAAAATGTCCAGAAATGATTGAAGCTACTGACTGAATGAAAGGAGCTGGCATCTCACTCTCTTTGAATCTTCTTTATCATGCTAAGAGGAGCAGGAAAAAGCAAAAAATTTCAGAATTGCACCTTGCAATGCGGAGAAATTACTGTTTGTGCATTTACAATATTCATTGATTTTTGCCATTGAAAAACGTCCAGAAATGATTGAAGCTACTGACTGAATGAAAGGAGCTGGCATCTCACTCTCTTTGAATCTTCTTTATCATGCTAAGAGGAGCAGGAAAAAGCAAAAAATTTCAGAATTGCACCTTGCAATGCGGAGAAATTACTGTTTGTGCATTTACAATATTCATTGATTTTTGCCATTGAAAAACGTCCAGAAATGATTGAAGCTACTGACTGAATGAAAGGAGCTGGCATCTCACTCTCTTTGAATCTTCTTTATCATGCTAAGAGGAGCAGGAAAAAGCAAAAAATTTCAGAATTGCACCTTGCAATGCGGAGAAATTACTGTTTGTGCATTTACAATATTCATTGATTTTTGCCATTGAAAAACATGTAATTCATATACCAGAAATGTTTGAAGCTACTGACTGAATGAAAGGAGCTGGCACCTCACTCTCTTTGAATCTTCTTTATCATGCTAAGAGGAGCGGGAAAAAGCAAAAAATTTCAGAATTGCACCTTGCAATGCGGAGAAATTACTGTTTGTGCATTTACAATATTCATTGATTTTTGCCATTGAAAAACGTCCAGAAATGATTGAAGGTACTGACTGAATGAAAGGAGCTGGCATCTCACTCTCTTTGAATCTTCTTTATCATGCTAAGAGGAGCAGGAAAAAGCAAAAAATTTCAGAATTGCACCTTGCAATGCGGAGAAATTACTGTTTGTGCATTTACAATATTCATTGATTTTTGCCATTGAAAAACGTCCAGAAATGATTGAAGCTACTGACTGAATGAAAGGAGCTGGCATCTCACTCTCTTTGAATCTTCTTTATCATGCTAAGAGGAGCAGGAAAAAGCAAAAAATTTCAGAATTGCACCTTGCAATGCGGAGAAATTACAGTTTGTGCATTTACAATATTCATTGATTTTTGCCATTGAGAAACGTCCAGAAATGATTGAAGCTACTGACTGAATGAAAGGAGCTGGCATCTCACTCTCTTTGAATCTTCTTTATCATGCTAAGAGGAACAGGAAAAAGCAAAAAATTTCAGAATTGCACCTTGCAATGCGGAGAAATTACTGTTTGTGCATTTACAATATTCATTGATTTTTGCCATTGAAAAACATCATGTTATTTATATACCAGAAATGTTTGAAGCTACTGACTGAATGAAAGGAGCTGGCATCTCACTCTCTTTGAATCTTCTTTATCATGCTAAGAGGAGCAGGAAAAAGCAAAAAATTTCAGAATTGCACCTTGCAATGTGGAGAAATTACTGTTTGTGCATTTACAATATTCATTGATTTTTACCATTGAAAAACGTCCAGAAATGATTGAAGCTACTGACTGAATGAAAGTAGCTGGCATCTCACTCTCTTTGAATTTTCTTTATCATGCTAAGAGGAGACGGAAAAAGCAAAAAATTTCAGACTTGCACCTTGCAATGCGGAGAAATTACTGTTTGTGCATTTACAATATTCATTGATTTTTGCCATTGAAAAACATCATGTTATTCATATACCAGAAATGTTTGAAGCTACTGACTGAATGAAAGGAGCTGGCATCTCACTCTCTTTGAATCTTCTTTATCATGCTAAGAGGAGCAGGAAAAAGCAAAAAATTTCAGAATTGCACCTTGCAATGCGGAGAAATTACTGTTTGTGCATTTACAATATTCATTGATTTTTGCCATTGAAAAACATCATGTTATTCATATACAAGAAATGTTTGAAGCTACTGACTGAATGAAAGGAGCTGGCATCTCAATCTCTTTGAATCTTCTTTATCATGCTAAGAGGAGCAGGAAAAAGCAAAAAATTTCAGAATTGCACCTTGCAATGTGGAGAAATTACTGTTTGTGCATTTACAATATTCATTGATTTTTACCATTGAAAAACGTCCAGAAATGATTGAAGCTACTGACTGAATGAAAGTAGCTGGCATCTCACTCTCTTTGAATCTTCTTTATCATGCTAAGAGGAGCAGGAAAAAGCAAAAAATTTCAGACTTGCACCTTGCAATGCGGAGAAATTACTATTTGTGCATTTACAATATTCATTGATTTTTGCCATTGAAAAACATCATGTTATTCATATACCAGAAATGTTTGAAGCTACTGACTGAATGAAAGGAGCTGGCATCTCACTCTCTTTGAATCTTCTTTATCATGCTAAGAGGAGCAGGAAAAAGCAAAAAATTTCAGAATTGCACCTTGCAATGCGGAGAAATTACTGTTTGTGCATTTACAATATTCATTGATTTTTGCCATTGAAAAACATCATGTTATTCATATACCAGAAATGTTTGAAGCTACTGACTGAATGAAAGGAGCTGACATCTCACTCTCTTTGAATCTTCTTTATCATGCTAAGAGGAGCAGGAAAAAGCAAAAAATTTCAGAATTGCACCTTGCAATGCGGAGAAATTACTGTTTGTGCATTTACAATATTCATTGATTTTTGCCATTGAAAAATGTCCAGAAATGATTGAAGCTACTGACTGAATGAAAGGAGCTGGCATCTCACTCTCTTTGAATCATGCTAAGAGGAGCAGGAAAAAGCAAAAAATTTCAGAATTGCACCTTGCAATGCGGAGAAATTACTGTTTGTGCATTTACAATATTCATTGATTTTTGCCATTGAAAAACATCATGTTATTCATATACCAGAAATGTTTGAAGCTACTGACTGAATGAAAGGAGCTGGCATCTCACTCTCTTTGAATCTTCTTTATCATGCTAAGAGGAGCAGGAAAAAGCAAAAAATTTTAGAATTGCACCTTGCAATGTGGAGAAATTACTGTTTGTGCATTTACAATATTCATTGATTTTTACCATTGAAAAACGTCCAGAAATGATTGAAGCTACTGACTGAATGAAAGTAGCTGGCATCTCACTCTCTTTGAATCTTCTTTATCATGCTAAGAGGAGCAGGAAAAAGCAAAAAATTTCAGACTTGCACCTTGCAATGCGGAGAAATTACTGTTTGTGCATTTACAATATTCATTGATTTTTGCCATTGAAAAACATCATGTTATTCATATACCAGAAATGTTTGAAGCTACTGACTGAATGAAAGGAGCTGGCATCTCACTCTCTTTGAATCTTCTTTATCATGCTAAGAGGAGCAGGAAAAAGCAAAAAATTTCAGAATTGCACCTTGCAATGCGGAGAAATTACTGTTTGTGCATTTACAATATTCATTGATTTTTGCCATTTAAAAACGTCCAGAAATGATTGAAGCTACTGACTGAATGAAAGGAGCTGGCATCTCACTCTCTTTGAATCTTCTTTATCATGCTAAGAGGAGCAGGAAAAAGCAAAAAATTTCAGAATTGCACCTTGCAATGCGGAGAAATTACTGTTTGTGCATTTACAATATTCATTGATTTTTGCCATTGAAAAACGTCCAGAAATGATTGAAGCTACTGACTGAATGAAAGGAGCTGGCATCTCACTCTCTTTGAATCTTCTTTATCATGCTAAGAGGAGCAGGAAAAAGCAAAAAATTTCAGAATTGCACCTTGCAATGCGGAGAAATTACTGTTTGTGCATTTACAATATTCATTGATTTTTGCCATTGAAAAACATGTTATTCATATACCAGAAATGTTTGAAGCTACTGACTGAATGAAAGGAGCTGGCACCTCACTCTCTTTGAATCTTCTTTATCATGCTAAGAGGAGCGGGAAAAAGCAAAAAATTTCAGAATTGCACCTTGCAATGCGGAAAAATTACTGTTTGTGCATTTACAATATTCATTGATTTTTGCCATTGAAAAACGTCCAGAAATGATTGAAGGTACTGACTGAATGAAAGGAGCTGGCATCTCACTCTCTTTGAATCTTCTTTATCATGCTAAGAGGAGCAGGAAAAAGCAAAAAATTTCAGAATTGCACCTTGCAATGCGGAGAAATTACTGTTTGTGCATTTACAATATTCATTGATTTTTGCCATTGAAAAACGTCCAGAAATGATTGAAGCTACTGACTGAATGAAAGGAGCTGGCATCTCACTCTCTTTGAATCTTCTTTATCATGCTAAGAGGAGCAGGAAAAAGCAAAAAATTTCAGAATTGCACCTTGCAATGCGGAGAAATTACAGTTTGTGCATTTACAATATTCATTGATTTTTGCCATTGAAAAACATCCAGAAATGATTGAAGCTACTGACTGAATGAAAGGAGCTGGCATCTCACTCTCTTTGAATATTCTTTATCATGCTAAGTGGAGCAGGAAAAAGCAAAAAATTTCAGAATTGCACCTTGCAATGCGGAGAAATTACTGTTTGTGCATTTACAATATTCATTGATTTTTGCCATTGAAAAACATCATGTTATTCATATACCAGAAATGTTTGAAGCTACTGACTGAATGAAAGGAGCTGGCATCTCACTCTCTTTGAATCTTCTTTATCATGCTAAGAGGAGCAGGAAAAAGCAAAAAATTTCAGAATTGCACCTTGCAATGTGGAGAAATTACTGTTTGTGCATTTACAATATTCATTGATTTTTACCATTGAAAAACGTCCAGAAATGATTGAAGCTACTGACTGAATGAAAGTAGCTGGCATCTCACTCTCTTTGAATCTTCTTTATCATGCTAAGAGGAGCAGGAAAAAGCAAAAAATTTCAGACTTGCACCTTGCAATGCGGAGAAATTACTGTTTGTGCATTTACAATATTCATTGATTTTTGCCATTGAAAAACATCATGTTATTCATATACCAGAAATGTTTGAAGCTACTGACTGAATGAAAGGAGCTGGCATCCCACTCTCTTTGAATCTTCTTTATCATGCTAAGAGGAGCAGGAAAAAGCAAAAAATTTCAGAATTGCACCTTGCAATGCGGAGAAATTACTGTTTGTGGATTTACAATATTCATTGATTTTTGCCATTGAAAAACATCATGTTATTCATATACCAGAAATGTTTGAAGCTACTGACTGAATGAAAGGAGCTGGCATCTCAATCTCTTTGAATCTTCTTTATCATGCTAAGAGGAGCAGGATAAAGCAAAAAATTTCAGAATTGCACCTTGCAATGTGGAGAAATTACTGTTTGTGCATTTACAATATTCATTGATTTTTACCATTGAAAAACGTCCAGAAATGATTGAAGCTACTGACTGAATGAAAGTAGCTGGCATCTCACTCTCTTTGAATCTTCTTTATCATGCTAAGAGGAGCAGGAAAAAGCAAAAAATTTCAGACTTGCACCTTGCAATGCGGAGAAATTACTGTTTGTGCATTTACAATATTCATTGATTTTTGCCATTGAAAAACATCATGTTATTCATATACCAGAAATGTTTGAAGCTACTGACTGAATGAAAGGAGCTGGCATCTCACTCTCTTTGAATCTTCTTTATCATGCTAAGAGGAGCAGGAAAAAGCAAAAAATTTCAGACTTGCACCTTGCAATGCGGAGAAATTACTGTTTGTGCATTTACAATATTCATTGATTTTTGCCATTGAAAAACATCATGTTATTCATATACCAGAAATGTTTGAAGCTACTGACTGAATGAAAGGAACTGGCACCTCACTCTCTTTGAATCTTCTTTATCATGCTAAGAGGAGCAGGAAAAAGCAAAAAATTTCAGAATTGCACCTTGCAATGCGGAGAAATTACTGTTTGTGCATTTACAATATTCATTGATTTTTGCCATTGAAAAACGTCCAGAAATGATTGAAGGTACTGACTGAATGAAAGGAGCTGGCATCTCACTCTCTTTGAATCTTCTTTATCATTCTAAGAGGAGCAGGAAAAAGCAAAAAATTTCAGAATTGCACCTTGCAATGCGGAGAAATTACTGTTTGTGCATTTACAATATTCATTGATTTTTGCCATTGAAAAACGTCCAGAAATGATTGAAGCTACTGACTGAATGAAAGGAGCTGGCATCTCACTCTCTTTGAATCTTCTTTATCATGCTAAGAGGAGCAGGAAAAAGCAAAAAATTTCAGAATTGCACCTTGCAATGCGGAGAAATTACAGTTTGTGCATTTACAATATTCATTGATTTTTGCCATTGAAAAACGTCCAGAAATGATTGAAGCTACTGACTGAATGAAAGGAGCTGGCATCTCACTCTCTTTGAATCTTTTTTATCATGCTAAGAGGAGCAGGAAAAAGCAAAAAATTTCAGAATTGCACCTTGCAATGCGGAGAAATTACTGTTTGTGCATTTACAATATTCATTGATTTTTGCCATTGAAAAACATGTTATTCATATACCAGAAATGTTTGAAGCTCCTGACTGAATGAAAGGAGCTGGCACCTCACTCTCTTTGAATCTTCTTTATCATGCTAAGAGGAGCAGGAAAAAGCAAAAAATTTCAGAATTGCACCTTGCAATGCGGAGAAATTACTGTTTGTGCATTTACAATATTCATTGATTTTTGCCATTGAAAAACGTCCAGAAATGATTGAAGCTACTGACTGAATGAAAGGAGCTGGCATCTCACTCTCTTTGAATCTTCTTTATCATGCTAAGAGGAGCAGGAAAAAGCAAAAAATTTCAGAATTGCACCTTGCAATGCGGAGAAATTACTGTTTGTGCATTTACAATATTCATTGATTTTTGCCATTGAAAAATGTCCAGAAATGATTGAAGCTACTGACTGAATGAAAGGAGCTGGCATCTCACTCTCTTTGAATCTTCTTTATCATGCTAAGAGGAGCAGGAAAAAGCAAAAAATTTCAGTATTGCGCCTTGCAATGCGGAGAAATTACTGTTTGTGCATTTACAAAATTCATTGATTTTTGCCATTGAAAAACATCATGTTATTCATATACCAGAAATGATTGAAGCTACTGACTGAAGGAAAGGAGCTGGCATCTCACTCTCTTTGAATCTTCTTTATCATGCTAAGAGGAGCAGGAAAAAGCAAAAAATTTCAGAATTGCACCTTGCAATGCGGAGAAATTACTGTTTGTGCATTTACAATATTCATTGATTTTTGCCATTGAAAAACGTCCAGAAATGATTGAAGCTACTGACTGAATGAAAGGAGCTGGCATCTCACTCTCTTTGAATCTTCTTTATCATGCTAAGAGGAGCAGGAAAAAGCAAAAAATTTCAGAATTGCTCCTTGCAATGCGGAGAAATTACTGTTTGTGCATTTACAATATTCATTGATTTTTGCGATTGAAAAACATCATGTTATTCATATACCAGAAATGATTGAAGCTACTGACTGAATGAAAGGAGCTGGCATCTCATTCTCTTTGAATCTTCTTTATCATGCTAAGAGGAGCAGGAAAAAGTAAAAAATTTCAGAATTGCACCTTGCAATGCGGAGAAATTACTGTTTGTGCATTTACAATATTCAATGATTTTTGCCATTGAAAAACGTCCAGAAATGATTGAAGCTACTGACTGAATGAAAGGAGCTGGCATCTCACTCTCTTTGAATCTTGTTTATCATGCTAAGAGGAGCAGGAAAAAGCAAAAAATTTCAGAATTGCACCTTGCAATGCGGAGAAATTACTGTTTGTGCATTTACAATATTCATTGATTTTTGCCATTGAAAAACGTCCAGAAATGATTGAAGCTACTGACTGAATGAAAGGAGCTGGCATCTCACTCTCTTTGAATCTTCTTTATCATGCTAAGAGGAGCAGGAAAAAGCCAAAAATTTCAGAATTGCACCTTGCAATGCGGAGAAATTACTGTTTGTGCATTTACAATATTCATTGATTTTTGCTATTGAAAAACATCATGTTATTCATATACCAGAAATGATTGAAGCTACTGACTGAATGAAAGGAGCTGGCATCTCACTCTCTTTGAATCTTCTTTATCATGCTAAGAGGAGCAGGAAAAAGCAAAAAATTTCAGAATTGCACCTTGCAATGCGGAGAAATTGCAGTTTGTGCATTTACAATATTCATTGATTTTTGCCATTGAAAAACGTCCAGAAATGATTGAAGCTACTGACTGAATGAAAGGAGCTGGCATCTCACTCTCTTTGAATCTTCTTTATCATGCTAAGAGGAGCAGGAAAAAGCAAAAAATTTCAGAATTGCACCTTGCAATGCGGAGAAATTACTGTTTGTGCATTTACAATATTCATTGATTTTTGCCATTGAAAAACATCATGTTATTCATATACCAGAAATGATTGAAGCTACTGACTGAATGAAAGGAGCTGGCATCTCACTCTCTTTGAATCTTCTTTATCATGCTAAGAGGAGCAGGAAAAAGCAAAAAATTTCAGAATTGCACCTTGCAATGCGGAGAAATTGCAGTTTGTGCATTTACAATATTCATTGATTTTTGCCATTGAAAAACGTCCAGAAATGATTGAAGCTACTGACTGAATGAAAGGAGCTGGCATCTCACTCTCTTTGAATCTTCTTTATCATGCTAAGAGGAGCAGGAAAAAGCAAAAAATTTCAGAATTGCACCTTGCAATGCGGAGAAATTACTGTTTGTGCATTTACAATATTCATTGATTTTTGCCATTGAAAAACGTCCAGAAATGATTGAAGCTACTGACTGAATGAAAGGAGCTGGCATCTCACTCTCTTTGAATCTTCTTTATCATGCTAAGAGGAGCAGGAAAAAGCAAAAAATTTCAGAATTGCACCTTGCAATGCGGAGAAATTACTGTTTGTGCATTTACAATAGTCATTGATTTTTGCCATTGAAAAATGTCCAGAAATGATTGAAGCTACTGACTGAATGAAAGGAGCTGGCATCTCACTCTCTTTGAATCTTCTTTATCATGCTAAGAGGAGCAGGAAAAAGCAAAAAATTTCAGAATTGCGCCTTGCAATGCGGAGAAATTACTGTTTGTGCATTTACAAAATTCATTGATTTTTGCCATTGAAAAACATCATGTTATTCATATACCAGAAATGATTGAAGCTACTGACTGAAGGAAAGGATCTGGCATCTCACTCTCTTTGAATCTTCTTTGTCATGCTAAGAGGAGCAGGAAAAAGCAAAAAATTTCAGAATTGCACCTTGCAATGCGGAGAAATTACTGTTTGTGCATTTACAATATTCATTGATTTTTGCCATTGAAAAACGTCCAGAAATGATTGAAGCTACTGACTGAATGAAAGGAGCTGGCATCTCACTCTCTTTGAATCTTCTTTATCATGCTAAGAGGAGCAGGAAAAAGCAAAACATTTCAGAATTGCACCTTGCAATGCGGAGAAATTACTGTTTGTGCATTTACAATATTCATTGATTTTTGCGATTGAAAAACATCATGTTATTCATATACCAGAAATGATTGAAGCTACTGACTGAATGAAAGGAGCTGGCATCTCACTCTCTTTGAATCTTCTTTATCATGCTAAGAGGAGCAGGAAAAAGTAAAAAATTTCAGAATTGCACCTTGCAATGCGGAGAAATTACTGTTTGTGCATTTACAATATTCAATGATTTTTGCCATTGAAAAACGTCCAGAAATGATTGAAGCTACTGACTGAATGAAAGGAGCTGGCATCTCACTCTCTTTGAATCTTCTTTATCATGCTAAGAGGAGCAGGAAAAAGCAAAAAATTTCAGAATTGCACCTTGCAATGCGGAGAAATTACTGTTTGTGCATTTACAATATTCATTGATTTTTGCCATTGAAAAACGTCCAGAAATGATTGAAGCTACTGACTGAATGAAAGGAGCTGGCATCTCACTCTCTTTGAATCTTCTTTATCATGCTAAGAGGAGCAGGAAAAAGCAAAAAATTTCAGAATTGCACCTTGCAATGCGGAGAAATTACTGTTTGTGCATTTACAATATTCATTGATTTTTGCCATTGAAAAATGTCCAGAAATGATTGAAGCTACTGACTGAATGAAAGGAGCTGGCATCTCACTCTCTTTGAATCTTATTTATCATGCTAAGAGGAGCAGGAAAAAGCAAAAAATTTCAGAATTGCGCCTTGCAATGCGGAGAAATTACTGTTTGTGCATTTACAAAATTCATTGATTTTTGCCATTGAAAAACATCATGTTATTCATATACCAGAAATGATTGAAGCTACTGACTGAAGGAAAGGATCTGGCATCTCACTCTCTTTGAATCTTCTTTGTCATGCTAAGAGGAGCAGGAAAAAGCAAAAAATTTCAGAATTGCACCTTGCAATGCGGAGAAATTACTGTTTGTGCATTTACAATATTCATTGATTTTTGCCATTGAAAAACGTCCAGAAATGATTGAAGCTACTGACTGAATGAAAGGAGCTGGCATCTCACTCTCTTTGAATCTTCTTTATCATGCTAAGAGGAGCAGGAAAAAGCAAAACATTTCAGAATTGCACCTTGCAATGCGGAGAAATTACTGTTTGTGCATTTACAATATTCATTGATTTTTGCGATTGAAAAACATCATGTTATTCATATACCAGAAATGATTGAAGCTACTGACTGAATGAAAGGAGCTGGCATCTCACTCTCTTTGAATCTTCTTTATCATGCTAAGAGGAGCAGGAAAAAGTAAAAAATTTCAGAATTGCACCTTGCAATGCGGAGAAATTACTGTTTGTGCATTTACAATATTCAATGATTTTTGCCATTGAAAAACGTCCAGAAATGATTGAAGCTACTGACTGAATGAAAGGAGCTGGCATCTCACTCTCTTTGAATCTTCTTTATCATGCTAAGAGGAGCAGGAAAAAGCAAAAAATTTCAGAATTGCACCTTGCAATGCGGAGAAATTACTGTTTGTGCATTTACAATATTCATTGATTTTTGCCATTGAAAAACATCATGTTATTCATATACCAGAAATGATTGAAGCTACTGACTGAATGAAAGGAGCTGGCATCTCACTCTCTTTGAATCTTCTTTATCATGCTAAGAGGAGCAGGAAAAAGCAAAAAAATTCAGAATTGCACCTTGCAATGCGGAGAAATTGCAGTTTGTGCATTTACAATATTCATTGATTTTTGCCATTGAAAAACGTCCAGAAATGATTGAAGCTACTGACTGAATGAAAGGAGCTGGCATCTCACTCTCTTTGAATCTTCTTTATCATGCTAAGAGGAGCAGGAAAAAGCAAAAAATTTCAGAATTGCACCTTGCAATGCGGAGAAATTACTGTTTGTGCATTTACAATATTCATTGATTTTTGCCATTGAAAAACGTCCAGAAATGATTGAAGCTACTGACTGAATGAAAGGAGCTGGCATCTCACTCTCTTTGAATCTTCTTTATCATGCTAAGAGGAGCAGGAAAAAGCAAAAAATTTCAGAATTGCACCTTGCAATGCGGAGAAATTACTGTTTGTGCATTTACAATATTCATTGATTTTTGCCATTGAAAAATGTCCAGAAATGATTGAAGCTACTGACTGAATGAAAGGAGCTGGCATCTCACTCTCTTTGAATCTTCTTTATCATGCTAAGAGGAGCAGGAAAAAGCAAAAAATTTCAGAATTGCGCCTTGCAATGCGGAGAAATTACTGTTTGTGCATTTACAAAATTCATTGATTTTTGCCATTGAAAAACATCATGTTATTCATATACCAGAAATGATTGAAGCTACTGACTGAAGGAAAGGATCTGGCATCTCACTCTCTTTGAATCTTCTTTGTCATGCTAAGAGGAGCAGGAAAAAGCAAAAAATTTCAGAATTGCACCTTGCAATGCGGAGAAATTACTGTTTGTGCATTTACAATATTCATTGATTTTTGCCATTGAAAAACGTCCAGAAATGATTGAAGCTACTGACTGAATGAAAGGAGCTGGCATCTCACTCTCTTTGAATCTTCTTTATCATGCTAAGAGGAGCAGGAAAAAGCAAAACATTTCAGAATTGCACCTTGCAATGCGGAGAAATTACTGTTTGTGCATTTACAATATTCATTGATTTTTGCGATTGAAAAACATCATGTTATTCATATACCAGAAATGATTGAAGCTACTGACTGAATGAAAGGAGCTGGCATCTCACTCTCTTTGAATCTTCTTTATCATGCTAAGAGGAGCAGGAAAAAGTAAAAAATTTCAGAATTGCACCTTGCAATGCGGAGAAATTACTGTTTGTGCATTTACAATATTCAATGATTTTTGCCATTGAAAAACGTCCAGAAATGATTGAAGCTACTGACTGAATGAAAGGAGCTGGCATCTCACTCTCTTTGAATCTTCTTTATCATGCTAAGAGGAGCAGGAAAAAGCAAAAAATTTCAGAATTGCACCTTGCAATTCGGAGAAATTACTGTTTGTGCATTTACAATATTCATTGATTTTTGCCGCCATTGAAAAACATCATGTTATTCATATACCAGAAATGTTTGAAGCTACTGACTGAATGAAAGGAGCTGGCATCTCACTCTCTTTGAATCTTCTTTATCATGCTAAGAGGAGCAGGAAAAAGCAAAAAATTTCAGAATTGCACCTTGCAATGCGAAGAAATTACTGTTTGTGCATTTACAATATTCATTGATTTTTGCCATTGAAAAACATCATGTTATTCATATACCAGAAATGTTTGATGCTACTGACTGAATGAAAGGAGCTGGCATCTCACTCTCTTTGAATCTTCTTTATCATGCTAAGAGGAGCAGGAAAAAGCAAAAAATTTCAGAATTGCACCTTGCAATGCGGAGAAATTACTGTTTGTGCATTTACAATATTCATTGATTTTTGCCATTGAAAAACGTCCAGAAATGATTGAAGCTACTGACTGAATGAAAGGAGCTGGCATCTCACTCTCTTTGAATCTTCTTTATCATGCTAAGAGGAGCAGGAAAAAGCAAAAAATTTCAGAATTGCACCTTGCAATGCGGAGAAATTACTGTTTGTGCATTTACAATATTCATTGATTTTTGCCATTGAAAAACATCATGTTATTCATATACCAGAAATTATTGAAGCTACTGACTGAATGAAAGGAGCTGGCATCTCACTTTCTTTGAATCTTCTTTATCATGCTAAGAGGAGCAGGAAAAAGTAAAAAATTTCAGAATTGCACCTTGCAATGCGGAGAAATTACTGTTTGTGCATTTATAATATTCAATGATTTTTGCCATTGAAAAACGTCCAGAAATGATTGAAGCTACTGACTGAACGAAAGGAGCTGGCATCTCACTCTCTTTGAATCTTCTTTATCATGCTAAGAGGAGCAGGAAAAAGCAAAAAATTTCAGAATTGCACCTTGCAATGCGGAGAAATTACTGTTTGTGCATTTACAATATTCATTGATTTTTGCCATTGAAAAACATCATGTTATTCATATACCAGAAATGTTTGAAGCTACTGACTGAATGAAAGGAGCTGGCATCTCACTCTCTTTGAATCTTCTTTATCATGCTAAGAGGAGCAGGAAAAAGCAAAAAATTTCAGAATTGCACCTTGCAATGCGGAGAAATTACTGTTTGTGCATTTACAATATTCAATGATTTTTGCCATTGAAAAACGTCCAGAAATGATTGAAGCTACTGACTGAATGAAAGGAGCTGGCATCTCACTCTCTTTGAATCTTGTTTATCATGCTAAGAGGAGCAGGAAAAAGCAAAAAATTTCAGAATTGCACCTTGCAATGCGGAGAAATTACTGTTTGTGCATTTACAATATTCATTGATTTTTGCCATTGAAAAACGTCCAGAAATGATTGAAGCTACTGACTGAATGAAAGGAGCTGGCATCTCACTCTCTTTGAATCTTCTTTATCATGCTAAGAGGAGCAGGAAAAAGCAAAAAATTTCAGAATTGCACCTTGCAATGCGGAGAAATTACTGTTTGTGCATTTACAATATTCATTGATTTTTGCTATTGAAAAACATCATGTTATTCATATACCAGAAATGATTGAAGCTACTGACTGAATGAAAGGAGCTGGCATCTCACTCTCTTTGAATCTTCTTTATCATGCTAAGAGGAGCAGGAAAAAGCAAAAAATTTCAGAATTGCACCTTGCAATGCGGAGAAATTATAGTTTGTGCATTTACAATATTCATTGATTTTTGCCATTGAAAAACGTCCAGAAATGATTGAAGCTACTGACTGAATGAAAGGAGCTGGCATCTCACTCTCTTTGAATCTTCTTTATCATGCTAAGAGGAGCAGGAAAAAGCAAAAAATTTCAGAATTGCACCTTGCAATGCGGAGAAATTACTGTTTGTGCATTTACAATATTCATTGATTTTTGCTATTGAAAAACATCATGTTATTCATATACCAGAAATGATTGAAGCTACTGACTGAATGAAAGGAGCTGGCATCTCACTCTCTTTGAATCTTCTTTATCATGCTAAGAGGAGCAGGAAAAAGCAAAAAATTTCAGAATTGCACCTTGCAATGCGGAGAAATTATAGTTTGTGCATTTACAATATTCATTGATTTTTGCCATTGAAAAACGTCCAGAAATGATTGAAGCTACTGACTGAATGAAAGGAGCTGGCATCTCACTCTCTTTGAATCTTCTTTATCATGCTAAGAGGAGCAGGAAAAAGCAAAAAATTTCAGAATTGCACCTTGCAATGCGGAGAAATTACTGTTTGTGCATTTACAATATTCATTGATTTTTGCCATTGAAAAACGTCCAGAAATGATTGAAGCTACTGACTGAATGAAAGGAGCTGGCATCTCACTCTCTTTGAGTCTTCTTTATCATGCTAAGAGGAGCAGGAAAAAGCAAAAAATTTCAGAATTGCACCTTGCAATGCGGAGAAATTACTGTTTGTGCATTTACAATATTCATTGATTTTTGCTATTGAAAAACATCATGTTATTCATATACCAGAAATGATTGAAGCTACTGACTGAATGAAAGGAGCTGGCATCTCACTCTCTTTGAATCTTCTTTATCATGCTAAGAGGAGCAGGAAAAAGCAAAAAATTTCAGAATTGCACCTTGCAATGCGGAGAAATTACAGTTTGTGCATTTACAATATTCATTGAATTTTGCCATTGAAAAGCGTCCAGAAATGATTGAAGCTACTGACTGAATGAAAGGAGCTGGCATCTCACTCTCTTTGAATCTTCTTTATCATGCTAAGAGGAGCAGGAAAAAGCAAAAAATTTCAGAATTGCGCCTTGCAATGCGGAGAAATTACTGTTTGTGCATTTACAAAATTCATTGATTTTTGCCATTGAAAAACATCATGTTATTCATATACCAGAAATGATTGAAGCTACTGACTGAAGGAAAGGATCTGGCATCTCACTCTCTTTGAATCTTCTTTGTCATGCTAAGAGGAGCAGGAAAAAGCAAAAAATTTCAGAATTGCACCTTGCAATGCGGAGAAATTACTGTTTGTGCATTTACAATATTCATTGATTTTTGCCATTGAAAAACGTCCAGAAATGATTGAAGCTACTGACTGAATGAAAGGAGCTGGCATCTCACTCTCTTTGAATCTTCTTTATCATGCTAAGAGGAGCAGGAAAAAGCAAAACATTTCAGAATTGCACCTTGCAATGCGGAGAAATTACTGTTTGTGCATTTACAATATTCATTGATTTTTGCGATTGAAAAACATCATGTTATTCATATACCAGAAATGATTGAAGCTACTGACTGAATGAAAGGAGCTGGCATCTCACTCTCTTTGAATCTTCTTTATCATGCTAAGAGGAGCAGGAAAAAGTAAAAAATTTCAGAATTGCACCTTGCAATGCGGAGAAATTACTGTTTGTGCATTTACAATATTCAATGATTTTTGCCATTGAAAAACGTCCAGAAATGATTGAAGCTACTGACTGAATGAAAGGAGCTGGCATATCACTCTCTTTGAATCTTCTTTATCATGCTAAGAGGAGCAGGAAAAAGCAAAAAATTTCAGAATTGCACCTTGCAATGCGGAGAAATTACTGTTTGTGCATTTACAATATTCATTGATTTTTGCCATTGAAAAATGTCCAGAAATGATTGAAGCTACTGACTGAATGAAAGGAGCTGGCATCTCACTCTCTTTGAATCTTCTTTATCATGCTAAGAGGAGCAGGAAAAAGCAAAAAATTTCAGAATTGCGCCTTGCAATGCGGAGAAATTACTGTTTGTGCATTTACAAAATTCATTGATTTTTGCCATTGAAAAACATCATGTTATTCATATACCAGAAATGATTGAAGCTACTGACTGAAGGAAAGGATCTGGCATCTCACTCTCTTTGAATCTTCTTTGTCATGCTAAGAGGAGCAGGAAAAAGCAAAAAATTTCAGAATTGCACCTTGCAATGCGGAGAAATTACTGTTTGTGCATTTACAATATTCATTGATTTTTGCCATTGAAAAACGTCCAGAAATGATTGAAGCTACTGACTGAATGAAAGGAGCTGGCATCTCACTCTCTTTGAATCTTCTTTATCATGCTAAGAGGAGCAGGAAAAAGCAAAACATTTCAGAATTGCACCTTGCAATGCGGAGAAATTACTGTTTGTGCATTTACAATATTCATTGATTTTTGCGATTGAAAAACATCATGTTATTCATATACCAGAAATGATTGAAGCTACTGACTGAATGAAAGGAGCTGGCATCTCACTCTCTTTGAATCTTCTTTATCATGCTAAGAGGAGCAGGAAAAAGTAAAAAATTTCAGAATTGCACCTTGCAATGCGGAGAAATTACTGTTTGTGCATTTACAATATTCAATGATTTTTGCCATTGAAAAACGTCCAGAAATGATTGAAGCTACTGACTGAATGAAAGGAGCTGGCATCTCACTCTCTTTGAATCTTCTTTATCATGCTAAGAGGAGCAGGAAAAAGCAAAAAATTTCAGAATTGCACCTTGCAATGCGGAGAAATTACTGTTTGTGCATTTACAATATTCATTGATTTTTGCCATTGAAAAACATCATGTTATTCATATACCAGAAATGATTGAAGCTACTGACTGAATGAAAGGAGCTGGCATCTCACTCTCTTTGAATCTTCTTTATCATGCTAAGAGGAGCAGGAAAAAGCAAAAAAATTCAGAATTGCACCTTGCAATGCGGAGAAATTGCAGTTTGTGCATTTACAATATTCATTGATTTTTGCCATTGAAAAACGTCCAGAAATGATTGAAGCTACTGACTGAATGAAAGGAGCTGGCATCTCACTCTCTTTGAATCTTCTTTATCATGCTAAGAGGAGCAGGAAAAAGCAAAAAATTTCAGAATTGCACCTTGCAATGCGGAGAAATTACTGTTTGTGCATTTACAATATTCATTGATTTTTGCCATTGAAAAACGTCCAGAAATGATTGAAGCTACTGACTGAATGAAAGGAGCTGGCATCTCACTCTCTTTGAATCTTCTTTATCATGCTAAGAGGAGCAGGAAAAAGCAAAAAATTTCAGAATTGCACCTTGCAATGCGGAGAAATTACTGTTTGTGCATTTACAATATTCATTGATTTTTGCCATTGAAAAATGTCCAGAAATGATTGAAGCTACTGACTGAATGAAAGGAGCTGGCATCTCACTCTCTTTGAATCTTCTTTATCATGCTAAGAGGAGCAGGAAAAAGCAAAAAATTTCAGAATTGCGCCTTGCAATGCGGAGAAATTACTGTTTGTGCATTTACAATATTCATTGATTTTTGCCATTGAAAAACATCATGTTATTCATATACCAGAAATGATTGAAGCTACTGACTGAAGGAAAGGATCTGGCATCTCACTCTCTTTGAATCTTCTTTGTCATGCTAAGAGGAGCAGGAAAAAGCAAAAAATTTCAGAATTGCACCTTGCAATGCGGAGAAATTACTGTTTGTGCATTTACAATATTCATTGATTTTTGCCATTGAAAAACGTCCAGAAATGATTGAAGCTACTGACTGAATGAAAGGAGCTGGCATCTCACTCTCTTTGAATCTTCTTTATCATGCTAAGAGGAGCAGGAAAAAGCAAAACATTTCAGAATTGCACCTTGCAATGCGGAGAAATTACTGTTTGTGCATTTACAATATTCATTGATTTTTGCGATTGAAAAACATCATGTTATTCATATACCAGAAATGATTGAAGCTACTGACTGAATGAAAGGAGCTGGCATCTCACTCTCTTTGAATCTTCTTTATCATGCTAAGAGGAGCAGGAAAAAGTAAAAAATTTCAGAATTGCACCTTGCAATGCGGAGAAATTACTGTTTGTGCATTTACAATATTCAATGATTTTTGCCATTGAAAAACGTCCAGAAATGATTGAAGCTACTGACTGAATGAAAGGAGCTGGCATCTCACTCTCTTTGAATCTTCTTTATCATGCTAAGAGGAGCAGGAAAAAGCAAAAAATTTCAGAATTGCACCTTGCAATGCGGAGAAATTACTGTTTGTGCATTTACAATATTCATTGATTTTTGCCGCCATTGAAAAACATCATGTTATTCATATACCAGAAATGTTTGAAGCTACTGACTGAATGAAAGGAGCTGGCATCTCACTCTCTTTGAATCTTCTTTATCATGCTAAGAGGAGCAGGAAAAAGCAAAAAATTTCAGAATTGCACCTTGCAATGCGAAGAAATTACTGTTTGTGCATTTACAATATTCATTGATTTTTGCCATTGAAAAACATCATGTTATTCATATACCAGAAATGTTTGATGCTACTAACTGAATGAAAGGAGCTGGCATCTCACTCTCTTTGAATCTTCTTTATCATGCTAAGAGGAGCAGGAAAAAGCAAAAAATTTCAGAATTGCACCTTGCAATGCGGAGAAATTACTGTTTGTGCATTTACAATATTCATTGATTTTTGCCATTGAAAAACGTCCAGAAATGATTGAAGCTACTGACTGAATGAAAGGAGCTGGCATCTCACTCTCTTTGAATCTTCTTTATCATGCTAAGAGGAGCAGGAAAAAGCAAAAAATTTCAGAATTGCACCTTGCAATGCGGAGAAATTACTGTTTGTGCATTTACAATATTCATTGATTTTTGCCATTGAAAAACATCATGTTATTCATATACCAGAAATGATTGAAGCTACTGACTGAATGAAAGGAGCTGGCATCTCACTCTCTTTGAATCTTCTTTATCATGCTAAGAGGAGCAGGAAAAAGTAAAAAATTTCAGAATTGCACCTTGCAATGCGGAGAAATTACTGTTTGTGCATTTATAATATTCAATGATTTTTGCCATTGAAAAACGTCCAGAAATGATTGAAGCTACTGACTGAACGAAAGGAGCTGGCATCTCACTCTCTTTGAATCTTCTTTATCATGCTAAGAGTAGCAGGAAAAAGCAAAAAATTTCAGAATTGCACCTTGCAATGCGGAGAAATTACTGTTTGTGCATTTACAATATTCATTGATTTTTGCCATTGAAAAACATCATGTTATTCATATACCAGAAATGTTTGAAGCTACTGACTGAATGAAAGGAGCTGGCATCTCACTCTCTTTGAATCTTCTTTATCATGCTAAGAGGAGCAGGAAAAAGCAAAAAATTTCAGAATTGCACCTTGCAATGCGGAGAAATTACTGTTTGTGCATTTACAATATTCAATGATTTTTGCCATTGAAAAACGTCCAGAAATGATTGAAGCTACTGACTGAATGAAAGGAGCTGGCATCTCACTCTCTTTGAATCTTGTTTATCATGCTAAGAGGAGCAGGAAAAAGCAAAAAATTTCAGAATTGCACCTTGCAATGCGGAGAAATTACTGTTTGTGCATTTACAATATTCATTGATTTTTGCCATTGAAAAACGTCCAGAAATGATTGAAGCTACTGACTGAATGAAAGGAGCTGGCATCTCACTCTCTTTGAGTCTTCTTTATCATGCTAAGAGGAGCAGGAAAAAGCAAAAAATTTCAGAATTGCACCTTGCAATGCGGAGAAATTACTGTTTGTGCATTTACAATATTCATTGATTTTTGCTATTGAAAAACATCATGTTATTCATATACCAGAAATGATTGAAGCTACTGACTGAATGAAAGGAGCTGGCATCTCACTCTCTTTGAATCTTCTTTATCATGCTAAGAGGAGCAGGAAAAAGCAAAAAATTTCAGAATTGCACCTTGCAATGCGGAGAAATTACAGTTTGTGCATTTACAATATTCATTGAATTTTGCCATTGAAAAGCGTCCAGAAATGATTGAAGCTACTGACTGAATGAAAGGAGCTGGCATCTCACTCTCTTTGAATCTTCTTTATCATGCTAAGAGGAGCAGGAAAAAGCAAAAAATTTCAGAATTGCACCTTGCAATGCGGAGAAATTACTGTTTGTGCATTTACAATATTCATTGATTTTTGCCATTGAAAAACGTCCAGAAATGATTGAAGGTACTGACTGAATGAAAGGAGCTGGCATCTCACTCTCTTTGAATCTTCTTTATCATGCTAAGAGGAGCAGGAAAAAGCAAAAAATTTCAGAATTGCACCTTGCAATGCGGAGAAATTACTGTTTGTGCATTTACAATATTCATTGATTTTTGCCATTGAAAAACGTCCAGAAATGATTGAAGCTACTGACTGAATGAAAGGAGCTGGCATCTCACTCTCTTTGAATCTTCTTTATCATGCTAAGAGGAGCAGGAAAAAGGAAAAAATTTCAGAATTGCACCTTGCAATGCGGAGAAATTACTGTTTGTGCATGTACAATATTCATTGATTTTTGCCATTGAAAAATGTCCAGAAATGATTGAAGCTACTGACTGAATGAAAGGAGCTGGCATCTCACTCTCTTTGAATCTTCTTTATCATGCTAAGAGGAGCAGGAAAAAGCAAAAAATTTCAGAATTGCGCCTTGCAATGCGGAGAAATTACTGTTTGTGCATTTACAAAATTCATTGATTTTTGCCATTGAAAAATATCATGTTATTCATATACCAGAAATGATTGATGTTTTTCAATGGCAAAAATCAATGAATATTGTAAATGCACAAACAGTAATTTCTCCGCATTGCAAGGTGCAATTCTGAAATTTTTTGCTTTTTCCTGCTAATCCTAGCATGATAAAGAAGATTCAAAGAGAGTGAGATGCCAGCTCCTTTCATTCAGTCAGTAGCTTCAAACATTTCTGGTATATGAAAAACATGTTTTTCAATGGCAAAAATCAATGAATATTGTAAATGCACAAACAGTAATATCTCCACATTGCAAGGTGCAATTCTGAAATTTTTTGCTTTTTCCTGCTAATCCTAGCATGATAAAGAAGATTCAAAGAGAGTGAGATGCCAGCTCCTTTCATTCAGTCAGTAGCTTCAAACATTTCTGGTATATGAAAAACATGTTTTTCAATGGCAAAAATCAATGAATATTGTAAATGCACAAACAGTAATATCTCCACATTGCAAGGTGCAATTCTGAAATTTTTTGCTTTTTCCTGCTAATCCTAGCATGATAAAGAAGATTCAAAGAGACTGAGATGCCAGCTCCTTTCATTCAGTCAGTAGCTTCAAACATTTCTGGACGTTTTTCAATGGCAAAAATCAATGAATATTGTAAATGCACAAACAGTAATATCTCCACATTGCAAGGTGCAATTCTGAAATTTTTTGCTTTTTCCTGCTAATCCTAGCATGATAAAGAAGATTCAAAGAGAGTGAGATGCCAGCTCCTTTCATTCAGTCAGTAGCTTCAAACATTTCTGGACGTTTTTCAATGGCAAAAATCAATGAATATTGTAAATGCACAAACAGTAATATCTCCACATTGCAAGGTGCAATTCTGAAATTTTTTGCTTTTTCCTGTTAATCCTAGCATGATAAAGAAGATTCAAAGAGAGTGAGATGCCAGCTCCTTTCATTCAGTCAGTAGCTTCAAACATTTCTGGTATATGAAAAACATGTTTTTCAATGGCAAAAATCAATGAATATTGTAAATGCACAAACAGTAATATCTCCACATTGCAAGGTGCAATTCTGAAATTTTTTGTTTTTTCCTGTTAATCCTAGCATGATAAAGAAGATTCAAAGAGAGTGAGATGCCAGCTCCTTTCATTCAGTCAGTAGCTTCAAACATTTCTGGTATATGAAAAACATGTTTTTCAATGGCAAAAATCAATGAATATTGTAAATGCACAAACAGTAATATCTCCACATTGCAAGGTGCAATTCTGAAATTTTTTGCTTTTTCCTGCTAATCCTAGCATGATAAAGAAGATTCAAAGAGAGTGAGATGCCAGCTCCTTTCATTCAGTCAGTAGCTTCAAACATTTCTGGTATATGAAAAACATGTTTTTCAATGGCAAAAATCAATGAATATTGTAAATGCACAAACAGTAATATCTCCACATTGCAAGGTGCAATTCTGAAATTTTTTGCTTTTTCCTGCTAATCCTAGCATGATAAAGAAGATTCAAAGAGAGTGAGATGCCAGCTCCTTTCATTCAGTCAGTAGCTTCAAACATTTCTGGTATATGAAAAACATGTTTTTCAATGGCAAAAATCAATGAATATTGTAAATGCACAAACAGTAATATCTCCACATTGCAAGGTGCAATTCTGAAATTTTTTGCTTTTTCCTGCTAATCCTAGCATGATAAAGAAGATTCAAAGAGAGTGAGATGCCAGCTCCTTTCATTCAGTCAGTAGCTTCAAACATTTCTGGTATATGAAAAACATGTTTTTCAATGGCAAAAATCAATGAATATTGTAAATGCACAAACAGTAATATCTCCACATTGCAAGGTGCAATTCTGAAATTTTTAGCTTTTTCCTGTTAATCCTAGCATGATAAAGAAGATTCAAAGAGAGTGAGATGCCAGCTCCTTTCATTCAGTCAGTAGCTTCAAACATTTCTGGACGTTTTTCAATGGCAAAAATCAATGAATATTGTAAATGCACAAACAGTAATATCTCCACATTGCAAGGTGCAATTCTGAAATTTTTTGCTTTTTCCTGTTAATCCTAGCATGATAAAGAAGATTCAAAGAGAGTGAGATACCAGCTCCTTTCATTCAGTCAGTAGCTTCAAACATTTCTGGTATATGAAAAACATGTTTTTCAATGGCAAAAATCAATGAATATTGTAAATGCACAAACAGTAATATCTCCACATTGCAAGGTGCAATTCTGAAATTTTTTGCTTTTTCCTGCTAATCCTAGCATGATAAAGAAGATTCAAAGAGAGTGAGATGCCAGCTCCTTTCATTCAGTCAGTAGCTTCAAACATTTCTTGTATATGAAAAACATGTTTTTCAATGGCAAAAATCAATGAATATTGTAAATGCATAAACAGTAATATCTCCACATTGCAAGGTGCAATTCTGAAATTTTTTGCTTTTTCCTGCTAATCCTAGCATGATAAAGAAGATTCAAAGAGAGTGAGATACCAGCTCCTTTCATTCAGTCAGTAGCTTCAAACATTTCTGGACGTTTTTCAATGGCAAAAATCAATGAATATTGTAAATGCACAAACAGTAATATCTCCACATTGCAAGGCGCAATTCTGAAATTTTTTGCTTTTTCCTGTTAATCCTAGCATGATAAAGAAGATTCAAAGAGAGTGAGATGCCAGCTCCTTTCATTCAAGTCAGTAGCTTCAAACATTTCTGGTATATGAAAAACATGTTTTTCAATGGCAAAAATCAATGAATATTGTAAATGCACAAACAGTAATATCTCCACATTGCAAGGTGCAATTCTGAAATTTTTTGCTTTTTCCTGCTTATCCTAGCATGATAAAGAAGATTCAAAGAGAGTGAGATGACAGCTCCTTTCATTCAGTCAGTAGCTTCAAACATTTCTGGTATATGAAAAACATGTTTTTCAATGGCAAAAATCAATGAATATTGTAAATGCACAAACAGTAATATCTCCACATTGCAGGGTGCAATTCTGAAATTTTTTTGCTTTTTCCTGCTAATCCTAGCATGATAAAGAAGATTCAAAGAGAGTGAGATGCCAGCTCCTTTCATTCAGTCAGTAGCTTCAAACATTTCTGGACGTTTTTCAATGGCAAAATCAATGAATATTGTAAATGCACAAACAGTAATATCTCCACATTGCAAGGTGCAATTCTGAAATTTTTTGCTTTTTCCTGTTAATCCTAGCATGATAAAGAAGATTCAAAGACAGTGAGATGCCAGCTCCTTTCATTCAGTCAGTAGCTTCAAACATTTCTGGTATATGAAAAACATGTTTTTCAATGGCAAAAATCAATGAATATTGTAAATGCACAAACAGTAATATCTCCACATTGCAAGGTGCAATTCTGAAATTTTTTGCTTTTTCCTGCTAATCCTAGCATGATAAAGAAGATTCAAAGAGAGTGAGATGCCAGCTCCTTTCATTCCGTCAGTAGCTTCAAACATTTCTGGTATATGAAAAACATGTTTTTCAATGGCAAAAATCAATGAATATTGTAAATGCACAAACAGTAATATCTCCACATTGCAAGGTGCAATTCTGAAATTTTTTGCTTTTTCCTGCTTATCCTAGCATGATAAAGAAGATTCAAAGAGAGTGAGATGCCAGCTCCTTTCATTCAGTCAGTAGCTTCAAACATTTCTGGACGTTTTTCAATGGCAAAATCAATGAATATTGTAAATGCACAAACAGTAATATCTCCACATTGCAGGGTGCAATTCTGAAATTTTTTGCTTTTTCCTGTTAATCCTAGCATGATAAAGAAGATTCAAAGACAGTGAGATGCCAGCTCCTTTCATTCAGTCAGTAGCTTCAAACATTTCTGGTATATGAAAAACATGTTTTTCAATGGCAAAAATCAATGAATATTGTAAATGCACAAACAGTAATATCTCCACATTGCAAGGTGCAATTCTGAAATTTTTTGCTTTTTCCTGCTAATCCTAGCATGATAAAGAAGATTCAAAGAGAGTGAGATGCCAGCTCCTTTCATTCCGTCAGTAGCTTCAAACATTTCTGGTATATGAAAAACATGTTTTTCAATGGCAAAAATCAATGAATATTGTAAATGCACAAACAGTAATATCTCCACATTGCAAGGTGCAATTCTGAAATTTTTTGCTTTTTCCTGCTAATCCTAGCATGATAAAGAAGATTCAAAGAGAGTGAGATGCCAGCTCCTTTCATTCAGTCAGTAGCTTCAAACATTTCTGGACGTTTTTCAATGGCAAAATCAATGAATATTGTAAATGCACAAACAGTAATATCTCCACATTGCAAGGTGCAATTCTGAAATTTTTTGCTTTTTCCTGCTAATCCTAGCATGATAAAGAAGATTCAAAGAGAGTGAGATGCCAGCTAATTTCATTCAGTCAGTAGCTTCAAACATTTCTGGACGTTTTTCAATGGCAAAAATCAATGAATATTGTAAATGCACAAACAGTAATATCTCCACATTGCAAGGTGCAATTCTGAAATTTTTTGCTTTTTCCTGCTAATCCTAGCATGATAAAGAAGATTCAAAGAGAGTGAGATGCCAGCTCCTTTCATTCAGTCAGTAGCTTCAAACATTTCTTGTATATGAAAAACATGTTTTTCAATGGCAAAAATCAATGAATATTGTAAATGCACAAACAGTAATATCTCCACATTGCAAGGTGCAATTCTGAAATTTTTTGCTTTTTCCTGCTAATCCTAGCATGATAAAGAAGATTCAAAGAGAGTGAGATACCAGCTCCTTTCATTCAGTCAGTAGCTTCAAACATTTCTGGACGTTTTTCAATGGCAAAAATCAATGAATATTGTAAATGCACAAACAGTAATATCTCCACATTGCAAGGTGCAATTCTGAAATTTTTTGCTTTTTCCTGTTAATCCTAGCATGATAAAGAAGATTCAAAGAGAGTGAGATGCCAGCTCCTTTCATTCAAGTCAGTAGCTTCAAACATTTCTGGTATATGAAAAACATGTTTTTCAATGGCAAAAATCAATGAATATTGTAAATGCACAAACAGTAATATCTCCACATTGCAAGGTGCAATTCTGAAATTTTTTGCTTTTTCCTGCTTATCCTAGCATGATAAAGAAGATTCAAAGAGAGTGAGATGCCAGCTCCTTTCATTCAGTCAGTAGCTTCAAACATTTCTGGTATATGAAAAACATGTTTTTCAATGGCAAAAATCAATGAATATTGTAAATGCACAAACAGTAATATCTCCACATTGCAAGGTGCAATTCTGAAATTTTTTTGCTTTTTCCTGCTAATCCTAGCATGATAAAGAAGATTTAAAGAGAGTGAGATGCCAGCTCCTTTCATTCAGTCAGTAGCTTCAAACATTTCTGGACGTTTTTCAATGGCAAAATCAATGAATATTGTAAATGCACAAACAGTAATATCTCCACATTGCAAGGTGCAATTCTGAAATTTTTTGCTTTTTCCTGCTAATCCTAGCATGATAAAGAAGATTCAAAGAGAGTGAGATGCCAGCTCCTTTCATTCCGTCAGTAGCTTCAAACATTTCTGGTATATGAAAAACATGTTTTTCAATGGCAAAAATCAATGAATATTGTAAATGCACAAACAGTAATATCTCCACATTGCAAGGTGCAATTCTGAAATTTTTTGCTTTTTCCTGCTAATCCTAGCATGATAAAGAAGATTCAAAGAGAGTGAGATGCCAGCTCCTTTCATTCAGTCAGTAGCTTCAAACATTTCTGGACGTTTTTCAATGGCAAAAATCAATGAATATTGTAAATGCACAAACAGTAATATCTCCACATTGCAAGGTGCAATTCTGAAATTTTTTGCTTTTTCCTGCTAATCCTAGCATGATAAAGAAGATTCAAAGAGAGTGAGATGCCAGCTCCTTTCATTCAGTCAGTAGCTTCAAACATTTCTTGTATATGAAAAACATGTTTTTCAATGGCAAAAATCAATGAATATTGTAAATGCACAAACAGCAATATCTCCACATTGCAAGGTGCAATTCTGAAATTTTTTGCTTTTTCCTGCTAATCCTAGCATGATAAAGAAGATTCAAAGAGAGTGAGATGCCAGCTCCTTTCATTCAGTCAGTAGCTTCAAACATTTCTGGACGTTTTTCAATGGCAAAAATCAATGAATATTGTAAATGCACAAACAGTAATATCTCCACATTGCAAGGTGCAATTCTGAAATTTTTTGCTTTTTCCTGTTAATCCTAGCATGATAAAGAAGATTCAAAGAGAGTGAGATGCCAGCTCCTTTCATTCAGTCAGTAGCTTCAAACATTTCTGGTATATGAAAAACATGTTTTTCAATGGCAAAAATCAATGAATATTGTAAATGCACAAACAGTAATATCTCCACATTGCAAGGTGCAATTCTGAAATTTTTTGCTTTTTCCTGTTAATCCTAGCATGATAAAGAAGATTCAAAGAGAGTGAGATGCCAGCTCCTTTCATTCAGTCAGTAGCTTCAAACATTTCTGGTATATGAAAAACATGTTTTTCAATGGCAAAAATCAATGAATATTGTAAATGCACAAACAGTAATATCTCCACATTGCAAGGTGCAATTCTGAAATTTTTTGCTTTTTCCTGCTAATCCAAGCATGATAAAGAAGATTCAAAGAGAGTGAGATGCCAGCTCCTTTCATTCAGTCAGCAGCTTCAAACATTTCTGGTATATGAATAACATGATGTTTTTCAATGGCAAAAATCAATGAATATTGTAAATGCACAAACAGTAATTTCTCCGCATTGCAAGGTGCAATTCTGAAATTTTTTGCTTTTTCCTGCTCCTCTTAGCATGATAAAGAAGATTCAAAGAGAGTGAGATGCCAGCTCCTTTCATTCAGTCAGTAGCTTCAAACATTTCTGGTATATGAATAACATGATGTTTTTCAATGGCAAAAATCAATGAATATTGTAAATGCACAAACAGTAATTTCTCCGCATTGCAAGGTGCAATTCTGAAATTTTTTGCTTTTTCCTGCTCCTCTTAGCATGATAAAGACTATTCAAAGAGAGTGAGATGCCAGCTCCTTTCATTCAGTCAGTAGCTTCAATCATTTCTGGACGTTTTTCAATGGCAAAAATCAATGAATATTGTAAATGCACAAACAGTAATTTCTCCGCATTGCAAGGTGCAATTCTGAAATTTTTTGCTTTTTCCTGCTCCTCTTAGCATGATAAAGAAAATTCAGAGTGAGATGCCAGCTGCTTTCATTCAGTCAGTAGCTTCAATCATTTCTGGACGTTTTTCAATGGCAAAAATCAATGAATATTGTAAATGCACAAACAGTAATTTCTCCGCATTGCAAGGTGCAATTCTGAAATTTTTTGCTTTTTCCTGCTCCTCTTAGCATGATAAAGAAGATTCAAAGAGAGTGAGATGCCAGCTCCTTTCATTCAGTCAGTAGCTTCAAACATTTCTGGTATATGAATAACATGATGTTTTTCAATGGCAAAAATCAATGAATATTGTAAATGCACAAACAGTAATTTCTCCGCATTGCAAGGTGCAATTCTGAAATTTTTTGCTTTTTCCTGCTCCTCTTAGCATGATAAAGAAGATTCAAAGAGAGTGAGATGCCAGCTCCTTTCGTTCAGTCAGTAGCTTCAATCATTTCTGGACGTTTTTCAAAGGCAAAAATCATTGAATATTGTAAATGCACAAACAGTAATTTCTCCGCATTGCAAGGTGCAATTCTGAAATTTTTTACTTTTTCCTGCTCCTCTTAGCATGATAAAGAAGATTCAAAGAGAGTGAGATGCCAGCTCCTTTCATTCAGTCAGTAGCTTCAATCATTTCTGGTATATGAATAACATGATGTTTTTCAATGGCAAAAATCAATGAATATTGTAAATGCACAAACAGTAATTTCTCCGCATTGCAAGGTGCAATTCTGAAGTTTTTTGCTTTTTCCTGCTCCTCTTAGCATGATAAAGAAGATTCACAGAGAGTGAGATGCCAGCTCCTTTCATTCAGTCAGTAGCTTCAATCATTTCTGGACGTTTTTCAATGGCAAAAATCATTGAATATTGTAAATGCACAAACAGTAATTTCTCCGCATTGCAAGGTGCAATTCTGAAATTTTTTACTTTTTCCTGCTCCTCTTAGCATGATAAAGAAGATTCAAAGAGAGTGAGATGCCAGCTCCTTTCATTCAGTCAGTAGCTTCAATCATTTCTGGTATATGAATAACATGATGTTTTTCAATGGCAAAAATCAATGAATATTGTAAATGCACAAACAGTAATTTCTCCGCATTGCAAGGTGCAATTCTGAAATTTTTTGCTTTTTCCTGCTCCTCTTAGCATAATAAAGAAGATTCAAACAAAGTGAGATGCCAGCTCCTTTCATTCAGTCAGTAGCTTCAATCATTTCTGGACGTTTTTCAATGGCAAACATCAATGAATATTGTAAATGCACAAACAGTAATTTCTTCGCATTGCAAGGTGCAATTCTGAAATTTTTTGCTTTTTCCTGCTCCTCTTAGCATGATAAACAAGATTCAAAGAGAGTGAGATGCCAGCTCCTTTCATTCAGTCAGTAGCTTCAATCATTTCTGGACGTTTTTCAATGGCAAAAATCAATGAATATTGTAAATGCACAAACAGTAATTTCTCCGCATTGCAAGGTGCAATTCTGAAATTTTTTACTTTTTCCTGCTCCTCTTAGCATGATAAAGAAGATTCAAAGAGAGTGAGATGCCAGCTCCTTTCATTCAGTCAGTAGCTTCAAACATTTCTGGTATATGAATAACATGATGTTTTTCAATGGCAAAAATCAATGAATATTGTAAATGCACAAACAGTAATTTCTCCGCATTGCAAGGTGCAATTCTGAAATTTTTTGCTTTTTCCTGCTCCTCTTAGCATGATAAAGAAGATTCAAAGAGAGTGAGATGCCAGCTCCTTTCGTTCAGTCAGTAGCTTCAATCATTTCTGGACGTTTTTCAAAGGCAAAAATCATTGAATATTGTAAATGCACAAACAGTAATTTCTCCGCATTGCAAGGTGCAATTCTGAAATTTTTTACTTTTTCCTGCTCCTCTTAGCATGATAAAGAAGATTCAAAGAGAGTGAGATGCCAGCTCCTTTCATTCAGTCAGTAGCTTCAATCATTTCTGGTATATGAATAACATGATGTTTTTCAATGGCAAAAATCAATGAATATTGTAAATGCACAAACAGTAATTTCTCCGCATTGCAAGGTTCAATTCTGAAGTTTTTTGCTTTTTCCTGCTCCTCTTAGCATGATAAAGAAGATTCACAGAGAGTGAGATGCCAGCTCCTTTCATTCAGTCAGTAGCTTCAATCATTTCTGGACGTTTTTCAATGGCAAAAATCATTGAATATTGTTAATGCACAAACAGTAATTTCTCCGCATTGCAAGGTGCAATTCTGAAATTTTTTACTTTTTCCTGCTCCTCTTAGCATGATAAAGAAGATTCAAAGAGAGTGAGATGCCAGCTCCTTTCATTCAGTCAGTAGCTTCAATCATTTCTGGTATATGAATAACATGATGTTTTTCAATGGCAAAAATCAATGAATATTGTAAATGCACAAACAGTAATTTCTCCGCATTGCAAGGTGCAATTCTGAAATTTTTTGCTTTTTCCTGCTCCTCTTAGCATAATAAAGAAGATTCAAAGAAAGTGAGATGCCAGCTCCTTTCATTCAGTCAGTAGCTTCAATCATTTCTGGACGTTTTTCAATGGCAAACATCAATGAATATTGTAAATGCACAAACAGTAATTTCTTCGCATTGCAAGGTGCAATTCTGAAATTTTTTGCTTTTTCCTGCTCCTCTTAGCATGATAAACAAGATTCAAAGAGAGTGAGATGCCAGCTCCTTTCATTCAGTCAGTAGCTTCAATCATTTCTGGACGTTTTTCAATGGCAAAAATCAATGAATATTGTAAATGCACAAACAGTAATTTCTCCGCATTGCAAGGTGCAATTCTGAAATTTTTTACTTTTTCCTGCTCCTCTTAGCATGATAAAGAAGATTCAAAGAGAGTGAGATGCCAGCTCCTTTCATTCAGTCAGTAGCTTCAAACATTCCTGGTATATGAATAACATAATGTTTTTCAATGGCAAAAATCAATGAATATTGTAAATGCACAAACAGTAATTTCTCCGCATTGCAAGGTGCAATTCTGAAATTTTTTGCTTTTTCCTGCTCCTCTTAGCATGATAAAGAAGATTCAAAGAGAGTGAGATGCCAGCTCCTTTCATTCAGTCAGTAGCTTCAATCATTTCTGGACGTTTTTCAATTGCAAAAATCAATGAATATTGTAAATGCACAAACAGTAATTTCTCCGCATTGCAAGGTGCAATTCTGAAATTTTTTGCTTTTTCCTGCTCCTCTTAGCATGATAAAGAAGATTCAAAGAGAGTGAGATGCCAGCTCCTTTCATTCAGTCAGTAGCTTCAAACATTTCTGGTATATGAATAACATGATGTTTTTCAATGGCAAAAATCAATGAATATTGTAAATGCACAAACAGTAATTTCTCCGCATTGCAAGGTGCAATTCTGAAATTTTTTGCTTTTTCCTGCTCCTCTTAGCATGATAAAGAAGATTCAAAGAGAGTGAGATGCCAGCTCCTTTCATTCAGTCAGTAGCATCAATCATTTCTGGTATATGAATAACATGATGTTTTTCAATGGCAAAAATCAATGAATATTGTAAATGCACAAACAGTAATTTCTCCGCATTGCAAGGTGCAATTCTGAAATTTTTTGCTTTTTCCTGCTCCTCTTAGCATGATAAAGAAGATTCAAAGAGAGTGAGATGCCAGCTCCTTTCGTTCAGTCAGTAGCTTCAATCATTTCTGGACGTTTTTCAAAGGCAAAAATCATTGAATATTGTAAATGCACAAACAGTAATTTCTCCGCATTGCAAGGTGCAATTCTGAAATTTTTTACTTTTTCCTGCTCCTCTTAGCATGATAAAGAAGATTCAAAGAGAGTGAGATGCCAGCTCCTTTCATTCAGTCAGTAGCTTCAATCATTTCTGGTATATGAATAACATGATGTTTTTCAATGGCAAAAATCAATGAATATTGTAAATGCACAAACAGTAATTTCTCCGCATTGCAAGGTGCAATTCTGAAATTTTTTGCTTTTTCCTGCTCCTCTTAGCATGATAAAGAAGATTCAAAGAGAGTGAGATGCCAGCTCCTTTCATTCAGTCAGTAGCTTCAATCATTTCTGGACGTTTTTCAATGGCAAAAATCATTGAATATTGTAAATGCACAAACAGTAATTTCTCCGCATTGCAAGGTGCAATTCTGAAATTTTTTACTTTTTCCTGCTCCTCTTAGCATGATAAAGAAGATTCAAAGAGAGTGAGATGCCAGCTCCTTTCATTCAGTCAGTAGCTTCAATCATTTCTGGTATATGAATAACATGATGTTTTTCAATGGCAAAAATCAATGAATATTGTAAATGCACAAACAGTAATTTCTCCGCATTGCAAGGTGCAATTCTGAAATTTTTTGCTTTTTCCTGCTCCTCTTAGCATGATAAAGAAGATTCAAAGAGAGTGAGATGCCAGCTCCTTTCATTCAGTCAGTAGCTTCAATCATTTCTGGACGTTTTTCAATGGCAAAAATCAATGAATATTGTAAATGCACAAACAGTAATTTCTCCGCATTGCAAGGTGCAATTCTGAAATTTTTTGCTTTTTCCTGCTCCTCTTAGCATGATAAACAAGATTAAAAGAGAGTGAGATGCCAGCTCCTTTCATTCAGTCAGTAGCTTCAATCATTTCTGGACGTTTTTCAATGGCAAAAATCAATGAATATTGTAAATGCACAAACAGTAATTTCTCCGCATTGCAAGGTGCAATTCTGAAATTTTTTGCTTTTTCCTGCTCCTCTTAGCATGATAAAGAAGATTCAAAGAGAGTGAGATGCCAGCTCCTTTCATTCAGTCAGTAGCTTCAAACATTCCTGGTATATGAATAACATGATGTTTTTCAATGGCAAAAATCAATGAATATTGTAAATGCACAAACAGTAATTTCTCCGCATTGCAAGGTGCAATTCTGAAATTTTTTGCTTTTTCCTGCTCCTCTTAGCATGATAAAGAAGATTCAAAGAGAGTGAGATGCCAGCTCCTTTCATTCAGTCAGTAGCTTCAATCATTTCTGGACGTTTTTCAATTGCAAAAATCAATGAATATTGTAAATGCACAAACAGTAATTTCTCCGCATTGCAAGGTGCAACTCTGAAATTTTTTGCTTTTTCCTGCTCCTCTTAGCATGATAAAGAAGATTCAAAGAGAGTGAGATGCCAGCTCCTTTCATTCAGTCAGTAGCTTCAATCATTTCTGGTATATGAATAACGTGATGTTTTTCAATGGCAAAAATCAATGAATATTGTAAATGCACAAACAGTAATTTCTCCGCATTGCAAGGTGCAATTCTGAAATTTTTTGCTTTTTCCTGCTCCTCTTAGCATGATAAAGAAGATTCAAAGAGAGTGAGATGCCAGCTCCTTTCATTCAGTCAGTAGCTTCAAACATTTCTGGTATATGAATAACATGATGTTTTTCAATGGCAAAAATCAATGAATATTGTAAATGCACAAACAGTAATTTCTCCGCATTGCAAGGTGCAATTCTGAAATTTTTTGCTTTTTCCTGCTCCTCTTAGCATGATAAAGAAGATTCAAGGAGAGTGAGATGCCAGCTCCTTTCATTCAGTCAGTAGCTTCAAACATTTCTGGTATATGAATAACATGATGTTTTTCAATGGCAAAAATCAATGAATATTGTAAATGCACAAACAGTAATTTCTCCGCATTGCAAGGTGCAATTCTGAAATTTTTTGCTTTATCCTGCTCCTCTTAGCATGATAAAGAAGATTCAAAGAGAGTGAGATGCCAGCTCCTTTCATTCAGTCAGTAGCTTCAATCATTTCTGGACGTTTTTCAATGGCAAAAATCATTGAATATTGTAAATGCACAAACAGTAATTTCTCCGCATTGCAAGGTGCAATTCTGAAATTTTTTACTTTTTCCTGCTCCTCTTAGCATGATAAAGAAGATTCAAAGAGAGTGAGATGCAAGCTCCTTTCATTCAGTCAGTAGCTTCAATCATTTCTGGTATATGAATAACATGATGTTTTTCAATGGCAAAAATCAATGAATATTGTAAATGCACAAACAGTAATTTCTCCGCATTGCAAGGTGCAATTCTGAGATTTTTTGCTTTTTCCTGCTCCTCTTAGCATGATAAAGAAGATTCAAAGAGAGTGAGATGCCAGCTCCTTTCATTCAGTCAGTAGCTTCAATCATTTCTGGACGTTTTTCAATGGCAAAAATCAATGAATATTCTAAATGCACAAACAGTAATTTCTCCGCATTGCAAGGTGCAATTCTGAAATTTTTTGCTTTTTCCTGCTCCTCTTAGCATGATAAACAAGATTCAAAGAGAGTGAGATGCCAGCTCCTTTCATTCAGTCAGTAGCTTCAATCATTTCTGGACGTTTATCAATGGCAAAAATCAATGAATATTGTAAATGCACAAACAGTAATTTCTCCGCATTGCAAGGTGCAATTCTGAAATTTTTTGCTTTTTCCTGCTCCTCTTAGCATGATAAAGAAGATTCAAAGAGAGTGAGAAGCCAGCTCCTTTCATTCAGTCAGTAGCTTCAATCATTTCTGGACGTTTTTCAATTGCAAAAATCAATGAATATTGTAAATGCACAAACAGTAATTTCTCCGCATTGCAAGGTGCAATTCTGAAATTTTTTGCTTTTTCCTGCTCCTCTTAGCATGATAAAGAAGATTCAAAGAGAGTGAGATGCCAGCTCCTTTCATTCAGTCAGTAGCTTCAATCATTTCTGGTATATGAATAACATGATGTTTTTCAAAGGCAAAAATCAATGAATATTGTAAATGCACAAACAGTAATTTCTCCGCATTGCAAGGTGCAATTCTGAAATTTTTTGCTTTTTCCTGCTCCTCTTAGCATGATAAAGAAGATTCAAAGAGAGTGAGATGCCAGCTCCTTTCATTCAGTCAGTAGCTTCAATCATTTCTGGACGTTTTTCAATGGCAAAAATCAATGAATATTGTAAATGCACAAACAGTAATTTCTCCGCATTGCAAGGTGCAATTCTGAAATTTTTTGCTTTTTCCTGCTCCTCTTAGCATGATAAAGAAGATTCAAAGAGAGTGAGATGCCAGCTCCTTTCATTCAGTCAGTAGCTTCAATCATTTCTGGACGTTTTTCAATGGCAAAAATCAATGAATATTGTAAATGCACAAACAGTAATTTCTCCGCATTGCAAGGTGCAATTCTGAAATTTTTTGCTTTTTCCTGCTCCTCTTAGCATGATAAAAAAGATTCAAAGAGAGTGAGATGCCAGCTCCTTTCATTCAGTCAGTAGCTTCAAACATTTCTGGTATATGAATAACATGATGTTTTTCAATGGCAAAAATCAATGAATATTGTAAATGCACAAACAGTAATTTCTCCGCATTGCAAGGTGCAATTCTGAATTTTTTTGCTTTTTCCTGCTCCTCTTAGCATGATAAAGAATATTCAAAGAGAGTGAGACGCCAGCTCCTTTCGTTCAGTCAGTAGCTTCAATCATTTCTGGACGTTTTTCAATGGCAAAAATCATTGAATATTGTAAATGCACAAACAGTAATTTCTCCGCATTGCAAGGTGCAATTCTGAAATTTTTTACTTTTTCCTGCTCCTCTTAGCATGATAAAGAAGATTCAAAGAGAGTGAGATGCCAGCTCCTTTCATTCAGTCAGTAGCTTCAATCATTTCTGGTATATGAATAACATGATGTTTTTCAATGGCAAAAATCAATGAATATTGTAAATGCACAAACAGTAATTTCTCCGCATTGCAAGGTGCAATTCTGAAATTTTTTGCTTTTTCCTGCTCCTCTTAGCATGATAAAGAAGATTCAAAGAGAGTGAGATGCCAGCTCCTTTCATTCAGTCAGTAGCTTCAATCATTTCTGGACGTTTTTCAATGGCAAAAATCAACGAATATTGTAAATGCACAAACAGTAATTTCTCCGCATTGCAAGGTGCAATTCTGAAATTTTTTGCTTTTTCCTGCTCCTCTTAGCATGATAAAGAAGATTCAAAGAGAGTGAGATGCCAGCTCCTTACATTCAGTCAGTAGCTTCAATCATTTCTGGTAAATGAATAACATGATGTTTTTCAATGGCAAAAATCAATGAATTTTGTAAATGCACAAACAGTAATTTCTCCGCATTGCAAGGCGCAATTCTGAAATTTTTTGCTTTTTCCTGCTCCTCTTAGCATGATAAAGAAGATTCAAAGAGAGTGAGATGCCAGCTCCTTTCAATCAGTCAGTAGCTTCAATCATTTCTGGACGTTTTTCAATGGCAAAAATCAATGAATATTGTAAATGCACAAACAGTAATTTCTCCGCATTGCAAGGTGCAATTCTGAAATTTTTTGCTTTTTCCTGCTCCTCTTAGCATGATAAAGAAGATTCAAAGAGAGTGAGATGCCAGCTCCTTTCATTCAGTCAGTAGCTTCAATCATTTCTGGACGTTTTTCAATGGCAAAAATCAATGAATATTGTAAATGCACAAACAGTAATTTTTCCGCATTGCAAGGTGCAATTCTGAAATTTTTTGCTTATTCCTGCTCCTCTTAGCATGATAAAGAAGATTCAAAGAGAGTGAGGTGCCAGCTCCTTTCATTCAGTCAGTAGCTTCAAACATTTCTGGTATATGAATAACGTTTTTCAATGGCAAAAATCAATGAATATTGTAAATGCACAAACAGTTATTTCTCCGCATTGCAAGGTGCAATTCTGAAATTTTTTGCTTTTTCCTGCTCCTCTTAGCATGATAAAGAAGATTCAAAGAGAGTGAGATGCCAGCTCCTTTCATTCAGTCAGTAGCTTCAATCATTTCTGGACGTTTTTCAATGGCAAAAATCAATGAATATTGTAAATGCACAAACAGTAATTTCTCCGCATTGCAAGGTGCAATTCTGAAATTTTTTGCTTTTTCCTGCTCCTCTTAGCATGATAAAGAAGATTCAAAGAGAGTGAGATGCCAGCTCCTTTCATTCAGTCAGTAGCTTCAATCATTTCTGGACGTTTTTCAATGGCAAAAATCAATGAATATTGTAAATGCACAAACTGTAATTTCTCCGCATTGCAAGGTGCAATTCTGAAATTTTTTGCTTTTTCCTGCTCCTCTTAGCATGATAAAGAAGATTCAAAGAGAGTGAGATGCCAGCTCTTTTCATTCAGTCAGTAGCTTCAATCATTTCTGGACGTTTTTCAATGGCAAAAATCAATGAATATTGTAAATGCACAAACAGTAATTTCTCCGCATTGCAAGGTGCAATTCTGAAATTTTTTGCTTTTTCCTGCTCCTCTTAGCATGATAAAGAAGATTCAAAGAGAGTGAGATGCCAGCTCCTTTCATTCAATCAGTAGCTTCAAACATTTCTGGTATATGAATAACATGATGTTTTTCAATGGCAAAAATCAATGAATATTGTAAATGCACAAACAGTAATTTCTCCGCATTGCAAGGTGCAATTCTGAAATTTTTTGCTTTTTCCTGCTCCTCTTAGCATGATAAAGAAGATTCAAAGAGAGTGAGATGCCAGCTCCTTTCATTCAGTCAGTAGCTTCAATCATTTCTGGACGTTTTTCAATGGCAAAAATCAATGAATATTGTAAATGCACAAACAGTAATTTCTCCGCATTGCAAGGTGCAATTCAAAAATTTTTTGCTTTTTCCTGCTCCTCTTAGCATGATAAAGAAGATTCAAAGAGAGTGAGATGCCAGCTCCTTTCATTCAGTCAGTAGCTTCAATCATTTCTGGACGTTTTTCAATGGCAAAAATCAATGAATATTGTAAATGCACAAACAGTAATTTTTCCGCATTGCAAGGTGCAATTCTGAAATTTTTTGCTTATTCCTGCTCCTCTTAGCATGATAAAGAAGATTCAAAGAGAGTGAGATGCCAGCTCCTTTCATTCAGTCAGTAGCTTCAAACATTTCTGGTATATGAATAACGTTTTTCAATGGCAAAAATCAATGAATATTGTAAATGCACAAACAGTTATTTCCCTTCATTGCAAGGTGCAATTCTGAAATTTTTTGCTTTTTCCTGCTCCTCTTAGCATGATAAAGAAGATTCAAAGAGAGTGAGATGCCAGCTCCTTTCATTCAGTCAGTAGCTTCAATCATTTCTGGACGTTTTTCAATGGCAAAAATCAATGAATATTGTAAATGCACAAACAGTAATTTCTCCGCATTGCAAGGTGCAATTCTGAAATTTTTTGCTTTTTCCTGCTCCTCTTAGCATGATAAAGAAGATTCAAAGAGAGTGAGATGCCAGCTCCTTTCATTCAGTCAGTAGCTTCAATCATTTCTGGACGTTTTTCAATGGCAAAAATCAATGAATATTGTAAATGCACAAACAGTAATTTCTCCGCATTGCAAGGTGCAATTCTGAAATTTTTGCTTTTTCCTGCTCCTCTTAGCATGATAAAGAAGATTCAAAGAGAGTGAGGTGCCAGCTCCTTTCATTCAGTCAGTAGCTTCAAACATTTCTGGTATATGAATAACATGTTTTTCAATGGCAAAAATCAATGAATATTGTAAATGCACAAACAGTAATTTCTCCGCATTGCAAGGAGCAATTCTGAAATTTTTTGCTTTTTCCTGCTCCTGTTAGCATGATAAAGAAGATTCAAAGAGAGTGAGATGCCAGCTCCTTTCATTCAGTCAGTAGCTTCAATCATTTCTGGACGTTTTTCAATGGCAAAAATCAATGAATATTGTAAATGCACAAACTGTAATTTCTCCGCATTGCAAGGTGCAATTCTGAAATTTTTTGCTTTTTCCTGCTCCTCTTAGCATGATAAAGAAGATTCAAAGAGAGTGAGATGCCAGCTCTTTTCATTCAGTCAGTAGCTTCAATCATTTCTGGACGTTTTTCAATGGCAAAAATCAATGAATATTGTAAATGCACAAACAGTAATTTCTCCGCATTGCAAGGTGCAATTCTGAAATTTTTTGCTTTTTCCTGCTCCTCTTAGCATGATAAAGAAGATTCAAAGAGAGTGAGATGCCAGCTCCTTTCATTCAATCAGTAGCTTCAAACATTTCTGGTATATGAATAACATGATGTTTTTCAATGGCAAAAATCAATGAATATTGTAAATGCACAAACAGTAATTTCTCCGCATTGCAAGGTGCAATTCTGAAATTTTTTGCTTTTTCCTGCTCCTCTTAGCATGATAAAGAAGATTCAAAGAGAGTGAGATGCCAGCTCCTTTCATTCAGTCAGTAGCTTCAATCATTTCTGGACGTTTTTCAATGGCAAAAATCAATGAATATTGTAAATGCACAAACAGTAATTTCTCCGCATTGCAAGGTGCAATTCTGAAATTTTTTGCTTTTTCCTGCTCCTCTTAGCATGATAAAGAAGATTCAAAGAGAGTGAGATGCCAGCTCCTTTCATTCAGTCAGTAGCTTCAATCATTTCTGGACGTTTTTCAATGGCAAAAATCAATGAATATTGTAAATGCACAAACTGTAATTTCTCCGCATTGTAAGGTGCAATTCTGAAATTTTTTGCTTTTTCCTGCTCCTCTTAGCATGATAAAGAAGATTCAAAGAGAGTGAGATGCCAGCTCCTTTCATTCAGTCAGTAGCTTCAATCATTTCTGGACGTTTTTCAATGGCAAAAATCAATGAATATTGTAAATGCACAAACAGTAATTTCTCCGCATTGCAAGGTGCAATTCTGAAATTTTTTGCTTTTTCCTGCTCCCCTTAGCATGATAAAGAAGATTCAAAGAGAGTGAGATGCCAGCTCCTTTCATTCAGTCAGTAGCTTCAATCATTTCTGGACGTTTTTCAATGGCAAAAATCAATGAATATTGTAAATGCACAAACAGAAATTTCTCCGCATTGCAAGGTGCAATTCTGAAATTTTTTGCTTTTTCCTGCTCCTCTTAGCATGATAAAGAAGATTCAAAGAGAGTGAGATGCCAGCTCCTTTCATTCAGTCAGTAGCTTCAAACATTTCTGGTATATGAATAACATGATGTTTTTCAATGGCAAAAATCAATGAATATTGTAAATGCACAAACAGTAATTTCTCCGCATTGCAAGGTGCAATTCTGAAATTTTTTGCTTTTTCCTGCTCCTCTTAGCATGATAAAGAAGATTCAAAGAGAGTGAGATGCCAGCTCCTTTCGTTCAGTCAGTAGCTTCAATCATTTCTGGACGTTTTTCAATGGCAAAAATCATTGAATATTGTAAATGCACAAACAGTAATTTCTCCGCATTGCAAGGTGCAATTCTGAAATTTTTTACATTTTCCTGCTCCTCTTAGCATGATAAAGAAGATTCAAAGAGAGTGAGATGCCAGCTCCTTTCATTCAGTCAGTAGCTTCAATCATTTCTGGTATATGAATAACATGATGTTTTTCAATGGCAAAAATCAATGAATATTGTAAATGCACAAACAGTAATTTCTCCGCATTGCAAGGTGCAATTCTGAAATTTTTTGCTTTTTCCTGCTCCTCTTAGCATGATAAAGAAGATTCAAAGAGAGTGAGATGCCAGCTCCTTTCATTCAGTCAGTAGCTTCAATCATTTCTGGACGTTTTTCAATGGCAAAAATCAATGAATATTGTAAATGCACAAACAGTAATTTCTCCGCATTGCAAGGTGCAATTCTGAAATTTTTTGCTTTTTCCTGCTCCTCTTAGCATGATAAAGAAGATTCAAAGAGAGTGAGGTGCCAGCTCCTTTCATTCAGTCAGTAGCTTCAAACATTTCTGGTATATGAATAACATGTTTTTCAATGGCAAAAATCAATGAATATTGTAAATGCACAAACAGTAATTTCTCCGCATTGCAAGGAGCAATTCTGAAATTTTTTGCTTTTTCCTGCTCCTCTTAGCATGATAAAGAAGATTCAAAGAGAGTGAGATGCCAGCTCCTTTCATTCAGTCAGTAGCTTCAATCATTTCTGGACGTTTTTCAATGGCAAAAATCAATGAATATTGTAAATGCACAAACTGTAATTTCTCCGCATTGCAAGGTGCAATTCTGAAATTTTTTGCTTTTTCCTGCTCCTCTTAGCATGATAAAGAAGATTCAAAGAGAGTGAGATGCCAGCTCCTTTCATTCAGTCAGTAGCTTCAATCATTTCTGGACGTTTTTCAATGGCAAAAATCAATGAATATTGTAAATGCACAAACAGTAATTTCTCCGCATTGCAAGGTGCAATTCTGAAATTTTTTGCTTTTTCCTGCTCCTCTTAGCATGATAAAGAAGATTCAAAGAGAGTGAGATGCCAGTTCCTTTCATTCAGTCAGTAGCTTCAAACATTTCTGGTATATGAATAACATGATGTTTTTCAATGGCAAAAATTAATGAATATTGTAAATGCACAAACAGTAATTTCTCCGCATTGCAAGGTGCAATTCTGAAATTTTTTGCTTTTTCCAGCTCCTCTTAGCATGATAAAGAAGATTCAAAGAGAGTGAGATGCCAGCTCCTTTCATTCAGTCAGTAGCTTCAATCATTTCTGGACGTTTTTCAATGGCAAAAATCAATGAATATTGTAAATGCACAAACAGTAATTTCTCCGCATTGCAAGGTGCAATTCTGAAATTTTTTGCTTTATCCTGCTCCTCTTAGCATGATAAAGAAGATTCAAAGAGAGTGAGGTGCCAGCTCCTTTCATTCAGTCAGTAGCTTCAAACATTTCTGGTATATGAATAACATGTTTTTCAATGGCAAAAATCAATGAATATTGTAAATGCACAAACAGTAATTTCTCCGCATTGCAAGGTGCAAATCTGAAATTTTTTGCTTTTTCCTGCTCCTCTTAGCATGATAAAGAAAATTCAAAGAGAGTGAGATGCCAGCTCCTTTCATTCAGTCAGTAGCTTCAATCATTTCTGGACGTTTTTCAATGGCAAAAATCAATGAATATTGTAAATGCACAAACAGTAATTTCTCCGCATTGCAAGGTGCAATTCTGAAATTTTTTGCTTTTTCCTGCTCCTCTTAGCATGATAAAGAAGATTCAAAGAGAGTGAGATGCCAGCTCCTTTCATTCAGTCAGTAGCTTCAATCATTTCTGGACGTTTTTCAATGGCAAAAATCAATGAATATTGTAAATGCACAAACTGTAATTTCTCCGCATTGTAAGGTGCAATTCTGAAATTTTTTGCTTTTTCCTGCTCCTCTTAGCATGATAAAGAAGATTCAAAGAGAGTGAGATGCCAGCTCCTTTCATTCAGTCAGTAGCTTCAATCATTTCTGGACGTTTTTCAATGGCAAAAATCAATGAATATTGTAAATGCACAAACTGTAATTTCTCCGCATTGTAAGGTGCAATTCTGAAATTTTTTGCTTTTTCCTGCTCCTCTTAGCATGATAAAGAAGATTCAAAGAGAGTGAGATGCCAGCTCCTTTCATTCAGTCAGTAGCTTCAATCATTTCTGGACGTTTTTCAATGGCAAAAATCAATGAATATTGTAAATGCACAAACAGTAATTTCTCCGCATTGCAAGGTGCAATTCTGAAATTTTTTGCTTTTTCCTGCTCCTCTTAGCATAATAAAGAAGATTCAAAGAGAGTGAGATGCCAGCTCCTTTCATTCAGTCAGTAGCTTCAAACATTTCTGGTATATGAATAACATGATGTTTTTCAATGGCAAAAATCAATGAATATTGTAAATGCACAAACAGTAATTTCTCCGCATTGCAAGGTGCAATTCTGAAATTTTTTGCTTTTTCCTGCTCCTCTTAGCATGATAAAGAAGATTCAAAGAGAGTGAGATGCCAGCTCCTTTCATTCAGTCAGTAGCTTCAAACATTTCTGGTATATGAATAACATGATGTTTTTCAATGGCAAAAATCAATGAATATTGTAAATGCACAAACAGTAATTTCTCCGCATTGCAAGGTGCAAGTCTGAAATTTTTTGCTTTTTCCTGCTCCTCTTAGCATGATAAAGAAGATTCAAAGAGAGTGAGATGCCAGCTCCTTTCATTCAGTCAGTAGCTTCAAACATTTCTGGTATATGAATAACATGATGTTTTTCAATGGCAAAAATCAATGAATATTGTAAAAGCACAAACAGTAATTTCTCCGCATTGCAAGGTGCAATTCTGAAATTTTTTGCTTTTTCCTGCTCCTCTTAGCATGATAAAGAAGATTCAAAGAGAGTGAGATGCCAGCTCCTTTCATTCAGTCAGTAGCTTCAAACATTTCTGGTATATGAATAACATGATGTTTTTCAATGGCAAAAATCAATGAATATTGTAAATGCACAAACAGTAATTTCTCCGCATTGCAAGGTGCAATTCTGAAATTTTTTGCTTTTTCCTGCTCCTCTTAGCATGATAAAGAAGATTCAAAGAGAGTGAGATGCCAGCTCCTTTCGTTCAGTCAGTAGCTTCAATCATTTCTGGACGTTTTTCAATGGCAAAAATCATTGAATATTGTAAATGCACAAACAGTAATTTCTCCGCATTGCAAGGTGCAATTCTGAAATTTTTTACATTTTCCTGCTCCTCTTAGCATGATAAAGAAGATTCAAAGAGAGTGAGATGCCAGCTCCTTTCATTCAGTCAGTAGCTTCAATCATTTCTGGTATATGAATAACATGATGTTTTTCAATGGCAAAAATCAATGAATATTGTAAATGCACAAACAGTAATTTCTCCGCATTGCAAGGTGCAATTCTGAAATTTTTTGCTTTTTCCTGCTCCTCTTAGCATGATAAAGAAGATTCAAAGAGAGTGAGATGCCAGCTCCTTTCATTCAGTCAGTAGCTTCAATCATTTCTGGACGTTTTTCAATGGCAAAAATCAATGAATATTGTAAATGCACAAACAGTAATTTCTCCGCATTGCAAGGTGCAATTCTGAAATTTTTTGCTTTTTCCTGCTCCTCTTAGCATGATAAAGAAGATTCAAAGAGAGTGAGGTGCCAGCTCCTTTCATTCAGTCAGTAGCTTCAAACATTTCTGGTATATGAATAACATGTTTTTCAATGGCAAAAATCAATGAATATTGTAAATGCACAAACAGTAATTTCTCCGCATTGCAAGGAGCAATTCTGAAATTTTTTGCTTTTTCCTGCTCCTCTTAGCATGATAAAGAAGATTCAAAGAGAGTGAGATGCCAGCTCCTTTCATTCAGTCAGTAGCTTCAATCATTTCTGGACGTTTTTCAATGGCAAAAATCAATGAATATTGTAAATGCACAAACTGTAATTTCTCCGCATTGCAAGGTGCAATTCTGAAATTTTTTGCTTTTTCCTGCTCCTCTTAGCATGATAAAGAAGATTCAAAGAGAGTGAGATGCCAGCTCCTTTCATTCAGTCAGTAGCTTCAATCATTTCTGGACGTTTTTCAATGGCAAAAATCAATGAATATTGTAAATGCACAAACAGTAATTTCTCCGCATTGCAAGGTGCAATTCTGAAATTTTTTGCTTTTTCCTGCTCCTCTTAGCATGATAAAGAAGATTCAAAGAGAGTGAGATGCCAGCTCCTTTCATTCAGTCAGTAGCTTCAAACATTTCTGGTATATGAATAACATGATGTTTTTCAATGGCAAAAATTAATGAATATTGTAAATGCACAAACAGTAATTTCTCCGCATTGCAAGGTGCAATTCTGAAATTTTTTGCTTTTTCCAGCTCCTCTTAGCATGATAAAGAAGATTCAAAGAGAGTGAGATGCCAGCTCCTTTCATTCAGTCAGTAGCTTCAATCATTTCTGGACGTTTTTCAATGGCAAAAATCAATGAATATTGTAAATGCACAAACAGTAATTTCTCCGCATTGCAAGGTGCAATTCTGAAATTTTTTGCTTTATCCTGCTCCTCTTAGCATGATAAAGAAGATTCAAAGAGAGTGAGGTGCCAGCTCCTTTCATTCAGTCAGTAGCTTCAAACATTTCTGGTATATGAATAACATGTTTTTCAATGGCAAAAATCAATGAATATTGTAAATGCACAAACAGTAATTTCTCCGCATTGCAAGGTGCAAATCTGAAATTTTTTGCTTTTTCCTGCTCCTCTTAGCATGATAAAGAAAATTCAAAGAGAGTGAGATGCCAGCTCCTTTCATTCAGTCAGTAGCTTCAATCATTTCTGGACGTTTTTCAATGGCAAAAATCAATGAATATTGTAAATGCACAAACAGTAATTTCTCCGCATTGCAAGGTGCAATTCTGAAATTTTTTGCTTTTTCCTGCTCCTCTTAGCATGATAAAGAAGATTCAAAGAGAGTGAGATGCCAGCTCCTTTCATTCAGTCAGTAGCTTCAATCATTTCTGGACGTTTTTCAATGGCAAAAATCAATGAATATTGTAAATGCACAAACTGTAATTTCTCCGCATTGTAAGGTGCAATTCTGAAATTTTTTGCTTTTTCCTGCTCCTCTTAGCATGATAAAGAAGATTCAAAGAGAGTGAGATGCCAGCTCCTTTCATTCAGTCAGTAGCTTCAATCATTTCTGGACGTTTTTCAATGGCAAAAATCAATGAATATTGTAAATGCACAAACTGTAATTTCTCCGCATTGTAAGGTGCAATTCTGAAATTTTTTGCTTTTTCCTGCTCCTCTTAGCATGATAAAGAAGATTCAAAGAGAGTGAGATGCCAGCTCCTTTCATTCAGTCAGTAGCTTCAATCATTTCTGGACGTTTTTCAATGGCAAAAATCAATGAATATTGTAAATGCACAAACAGTAATTTCTCCGCATTGCAAGGTGCAATTCTGAAATTTTTTGCTTTTTCCTGCTCCTCTTAGCATGATAAAGAAGATTCAAAGAGAGTGAGATGCCAGCTCCTTTCATTCAGTCAGTAGCTTCAAACATTTCTGGTATATGAATAACATGATGTTTTTCAATGGCAAAAATCAATGAATATTGTAAATGCACAAACAGTAATTTCTCCGCATTGCAAGGTGCAATTCTGAAATTTTTTGCTTTTTCCTGCTCCTCTTAGCATGATAAAGAAGATTCAAAGAGAGTGAGATGCCAGCTCCTTTCATTCAGTCAGTAGCTTCAAACATTTCTGGTATATGAATAACATGATGTTTTTCAATGGCAAAAATCAATGAATATTGTAAATGCACAAACAGTAATTTCTCCGCATTGCAAGGTGCAAGTCTGAAATTTTTTGCTTTTTCCTGCTCCTCTTAGCATGATAAAGAAGATTCAAAGAGAGTGAGATGCCAGCTACTTTCATTCAGTCAGTAGCTTCAATTATTTCTGGACGTTTTTCAATGGTAAAAATCAATGAATATTGTAAATGCACAAACAGTAATTTCTCCGCATTGCAAGGTGCAATTCTGAAATTTTTTGCTTTTTCCCGCTCCTCTTAGCATGATAAAGAAGATTCAAAGAGAGTGAGATGCCAGCTCCTTTCATTCAGTCAGTAGCTTCAATCATTTCTGGACGTTTTTCAATGGCAAAAATCAATGAATATTGTAAATGCACAAACAGTAATTTCTCCGCATTGCAAGGTGCAATTCTGAAATTTTTTGCTTTTTCCTGCTCCTCTTAGCATGATAAAGAAGATTCAAAGAGAGTGAGATGCCAGCTCCTTTCATTCAGTCAGTAGCTTCAATCATTTCTGGTAAATGAATAACATGATGTTTTTCAATGGCAAAAATCAATGAATTTTGTAAATGCACAAACAGTAATTTCTCCGCATTGCAAGGTGCAGTTCTGAAATTTTTTGCTTTTTCCTGCTCCTCTTAGCATGATAAAGAAGATTCAAAGTGAGTGAGATGCCAGCTCCTTTCATTCAGTCAGTAGCTTCAATCATTTCTGGACGTTTTTCAATGGCAAAAATCAATGAATATTGTAAATGTACAAACAGTAATTTCTCCGCATTGCAAGGTGCAATTCTGAAATTTTTTGCTTTTTCCTGCTCCTCTTAGCATGATAAAGAAGATTCAAAGAGAGTGAGGTTCCAGCTCCTTTCATTCAGTCAGTAGCTTCAAACATTTCTGGTATATGAATAACATGTTTTTCAATGGCAAAAATCAATGAATATTGTAAATGCACAAAGAGTAATTTCTCCGCATTGCAAGGTGCAATTCTGAAATTTTTTGCTTTTTCCTGCTCCTCTTAACTTGATAAAGAAGATTCAAAGAGAGTGAGATGCCAGCTCCTTTCATTCAGTCAGTAGCTTCAATCATTTCTAGACGTTTTTCAATGGCAAAAATCAATGAATATTGTAAATGCACAAACTGTAATTTCTCCGCATTGTAAGGTGCAATTCTGAAATTTTTTGCTTTTTCCTGCTCCTCTTAGCATGATAAAGAAGATTCAAAGAGAGTGAGATGCCAGCTCCTTTCATTCAGTCAGTAGCTTCAATCATTTCTGGACGTTTTTCAATGGCAAAAATCAATGAATATTGTAAATGCACAAACAGTAATTTCTCCGCATTGCAAGGTGCAATTCTGAAATTTTTTGCTTTTTCCTGCTCCTCTTAGCATGATAAAGAAGATTCAAAGAGAGTGAGATGCCAGCTCCTTTCATTCAGTCAGTAGCTTCAAACATTTCTGGTATATGAATAACATGATGTTTTTCAATGGCAAAAATCAATGAATATTGTAAATGCACAAACAGTAATTTCTCCGCATTGCAAGGTGCAAGTCTGAAATTTTTTGCTTTTTCCTGCTCCTCTTAGCATGATAAAGAAGATTCAAAGAGAGTGAGATGCCAGCTACTTTCATTCAGTCAGTAGCTTCAATCATTTCTGGACGTTTTTCAATGGCAAAAATCAATGAATATTGTAAATGCACAAACAGTAATTTCTTCGCATTGCAAGGTGCAATTCTGAAATGTTTTGCTTTTTCCTGCTCCTCTTAGCATGATAAAGAATATTCAAAGAGAGTGAGATGCCAGCTCCTTTCATTCAGTCAGTAGCTTCAATCATTTCTGGTAAATGAATACCATGATGTTTTTCAATGGCAAAAATCAATGAATTTTGTAAATGCACAAACAGTAATTTCTCCGCATTGCAAGGCGCAATTCTGAAATTTTTTGCTTTTTCCTGCTCCTCTTAGCATGATAAAGAAGATTCAAAGAGAGTGAGATGCCAGCTCCTTTCATTCAGTCAGTAGCTTCAATCATTTCTGGACGTTTTTCAATGGCAAAAATCAATGAATATTGTAAATGCACAAACAGTAATTTCTCCGCATTGCAAGGTGCAATTCTGAAATTTTTTGCTTTTTCCTGCTCCTCTTAGCATGATAAAGAAGATTCAAAGAGAGTGAGATGCCAGCTCCTTTCATTCAGTCAGTAGCTTCAATCATTTCTGGATGTTTTTCAATGGCAAAAGTCAATGAATATTGTAAATGCACAAACTGTAATTTCTTCGCATTGCAAGGTGCAATTCTGAAATTTTTTGCTTTTCCTGCTCCTCTTAGCATGATAAAGAAGATTCATAGAGAGTGAGATGCCAGCTCCTTTCATTCAGTCAGTAGCTTCAATCATTTCTGGACGTTTTTCAATGGCAAAAATCAATGAATATTGTAATTGCACAAACAGTAATTTCTCCGCATTGCAAGGTGCAATTCTGAAATTTTTTGCTTTTTCCTGCTCCTCTTAGCATGATAAAGAAGATTCAAAGAGAGTGAGATGCCAGCTCCTTTCATTCAGTCAGTAGCTTCAAACATTTCTGGTATATGAATAACATGATGTTTTTCAATGGCAAAAATCAATGAATATTGTAAATGCACAAACAGTAATTTCTCCGCATTGCAAGGTGCAATTCTGAAATTTTTTGCTTTTTCCTGCTCCTCTTAGCATGATAAAGAAGATTCAAAGAGAGTGAGATGCCAGCTCCTTTCATTCAGTCAGTAGCTTCAATCATTTCTGGACGTTTTTCAATGGCAAAAATCAATGAATATTGTAAATGCACAAACAGTAATTTCTCCGCATTGCAAGGTGCAATTCTGAAATTTTTTGCTTTTTCCTGCTCCTCTTAGCATGATAAAGAAGATTCAAAGAGAGTGAGATGCCAGCTCCTTTCATTCAGTCAGTAGCTTCAAACATTTCTGGTATATGAATAACATGATGTTTTTCAATGGCAAAAATCAATGAATATTGTAAATGCACAAACAGTAATTTCTCCGCATTGCAAGGTGCAAGTCTGAAATTTTTTGCTTTTTCCTGCTCCTCTTAGCATGATAAAGAAGATTCAAAGAGAGTGAGATGCCAGCTACTTTCATTCAGTCAGTAGCTTCAATCATTTCTGGACGTTTTTCAATGGCAAAAATCAATGAATATTGTAAATGCACAAACAGTAATTTCTTCGCATTGCAAGGTGCAATTCTGAAATGTTTTGCTTTTTCCTGCTCCTCTTAGCATGATAAAGAATATTCAAAGAGAGTGAGATGCCAGCTCCTTTCATTCAGTCAGTAGCTTCAATCATTTCTGGTAAATGAATACCATGATGTTTTTCAATGGCAAAAATCAATGAATTTTGTAAATGCACAAACAGTAATTTCTCCGCATTGCAAGGCGCAATTCTGAAATTTTTTGCTTTTTCCTGCTCCTCTTAGCATGATAAAGAAGATTCAAAGAGAGTGAGATGCCAGCTCCTTTCATTCAGTCAGTAGCTTCAATCATTTCTGGACGTTTTTCAATGGCAAAAATCAATGAATATTGTAAATGCACAAACAGTAATTTCTCCGCATTGCAAGGTGCAATTCTGAAATTTTTTGCTTTTTCCTGCTCCTCTTAGCATGATAAAGAAGATTCAAAGAGAGTGAGATGCCAGCTCCTTTCATTCAGTCAGTAGCTTCAATCATTTCTGGATGTTTTTCAATGGCAAAAGTCAATGAATATTGTAAATGCACAAACTGTAATTTCTTCGCATTGCAAGGTGCAATTCTGAAATTTTTTGCTTTTCCTGCTCCTCTTAGCATGATAAAGAAGATTCATAGAGAGTGAGATGCCAGCTCCTTTCATTCAGTCAGTAGCTTCAATCATTTCTGGACGTTTTTCAATGGCAAAAATCAATGAATATTGTAATTGCACAAACAGTAATTTCTCCGCATTGCAAGGTGCAATTCTGAAATTTTTTGCTTTTTCCTGCTCCTCTTAGCATGATAAAGAAGATTCAAAGAGAGTGAGATGCCAGCTCCTTTCATTCAGTCAGTAGCTTCAAACATTTCTGGTATATGAATAACATGATGTTTTTCAATGGCAAAAATCAATGAATATTGTAAATGCACAAACAGTAATTTCTCCGCATTGCAAGGTGCAATTCTGAAATTTTTTGCTTTTTCCTGCTCCTCTTAGCATGATAAAGAAGATTCAAAGAGAGTGAGATGCCAGCTCCTTTCATTCAGTCAGTAGCTTCAATCATTTCTGGACGTTTTTCAATGGCAAAAATCAATGAATATTGTAAATGCACAAACAGTAATTTCTCCGCATTGCAAGGTGCAATTCTGAAATTTTTTGCTTTTTCCTGCTCCTCTTAGCATGATAAAGAAGATTCAAAGAGAGTGAGATGCCAGCTCCTTTCATTCAGTCAGTAGCTTCAATCATTTCTGGACGTTTTTCAATGGCAAAAATCAATGAATATTGTAAATGCACAAACTGTAATTTCTCCGCATTGTAAGGTGCAATTCTGAAATTTTTTGCTTTTTCCTGCTCCTCTTAGCATGATAAAGAAGATTCAAAGAGAGTGAGATGCCAGCTCCTTTCATTCAGTCAGTAGCTTCAATCATTTCTGGACGTTTTTCATTGGCAAAAATCAATGAATATTGTAAATGCACAAACAGTAATTTCTCCGCATTGCAAGGTGCAATTCTGAAATTTTTTGCTTTTTCCTGCTCCTCTTAGCATGATAAAGAAGATTCAAAGAGAGTGAGATGCCAGCTCCTTTCATTCAGTCAGTAGCTTCAAACATTTCTGGTATATGAATAACATGATGTTTTTCAATGGCAAAAATCAATGAATATTGTAAATGCACAAACAGTAATTTCTCCGCATTGCAAGGTGCAAGTCTGAAATTTTTTGCTTTTTCCTGCTCCTCTTAGCATGATAAAGAAGATTCAAAGAGAGTGAGATGCCAGCTACTTTCATTCAGTCAGTAGCTTCAATCATTTCTGGACGTTTTTCAATGGTAAAAATCAATGAATATTGTAAATGCACAAACAGTAATTTCTCCGCATTGCAAGGTGCAATTCTGAAATTTTTTGCTTTTTCCTGCTCCTCTTAGCATGATAAAGAAGATTCAAAGAGAGTGAGATGCCAGCTCCTTTCATTCAGTCAGTAGCTTCAATCATTTCTGGACGTTTTTCAATGGCAAAAATCAATGAATATTGTAAATGCACAAACAGTAATTTCTCCGCATTGCAAGGTGCAATTCTGAAATTTTTTGCTTTTTCCTGCTCCTCTTAGCATGATAAAGAAGTTTCAAAGAGAGTGAGATGCCAGCTCCTTTCATTCAGTCAGTAGCTTCAATCATTTCTGGTAAATGAATAACATGATGTTTTTCAATGGCAAAAATCAATGAATTTTGTAAATGCACAAACACTAATTTCTCCGCATTGCAAGGCGCAATTCTGAAATTTTTTGCTTTTTCCTGCTCCTCTTAGCATGATAAAGAAGATTCAAAGAGAGTGAGATGCCAGCTCCTTTCATTCAGTCAGTAGCTTCAATCATTTCTGAACGTTTTTCAATGGCAAAAATCAATGAATATTGTAAATGCACAAACAGTAATTTCTCCGCATTGCAAGGTGCAATTCTGAAATTTTTTGCTTTTTCCTGCTCCTCTTAGCATGATAAAGAAGATTCAAAGAGAGTGAGATGCCAGCTCCTTTCATTCAGTCAGTAGCTTCAATCATTTCTGGACGTTTTTCAATGGCAAAAATCAATGAATATTGTAAATGCACAAACAGTAATTTCTCCGCATTGCAAGGTGCAATTCTGAAATTTTTTGCTTTTTCCTGCTCCTCTTAGCATGATAAAGAAGATTCAAAGAGAGTGAGGTGCCAGCTCCTTTCATTCAGTCAGTAGCTTCAAACATTTCTGGTATATGAATAACATGTTTTTCAATGGCAAAAATCAATGAATATTGTAAATGCACAAACAGTAATTTCTCCGCATTGCAAGGAGCAATTCTGAAATTTTTTGCTTTTTCCTGCTCCTCTTAGCATGATAAAGAAGATTCAAAGAGAGTGAGATGCCAGCTCCTTTCATTCAGTCAGTAGCTTCAATCATTTCTGGACGTTTTTCAATGGCAAAAATCAATGAATATTGTAAATGCACAAACAGTAATTTCTCCGCATTGCAAGGTGCAATTCTGAAATTTTTTGCTTTTTCCTGCTCCTCTTAGCATGATAAAGAAGATTCAAAGAGAGTGAGATGCCAGCTCCTTTCATTCAGTCAGTAGCTTCAATCATTTCTGGACGTTTTTCAATGGCAAAAATCAATGAATATTGTAAATGCACAAACTGTAATTTCTCCGCATTGCAAGGTGCAATTCTGAAATTTTTTGCTTTTTCCTGCTCCTCTTAGCATGATAAAGAAGATTCAAAGAGAGTGAGATGCCAGCTCCTTTCATTCAGTCAGTAGCTTCAAACATTTCTGGTATATGAATAACATGATGTTTTTCAATGGCAAAAATCAATGAATATTGTAAATGCACAAACAGTAATTTCTCCGCATTGCAAGGTGCAATTCTGAAATTTTTTGTTTTTTCCTGCTCCTCTTAGCATGATAAAGAAGATTCAAAGAGAGTGAGATGCCAGCTCCTTTCATTCAGTCAGTAGCTTCAAACATTTCTGGTATATGAATAACATGATGTTTTTCAATGGCAAAAATCAATGAATATTGTAAATGCACAAACAGTAATTTCTCCGCATTGCAAGGTGCAATTCTGAAATTTTTTGCTTTTTCCTGCTCCTCTTAGCATGTTAAAGAAGATTCAAAGAGAGTGAGATGCCAGCTCCTTTCGTTCAGTCAGTAGCCTCAATCATTTCTGGACGTTTTTCAATGGTAAAAATCAATGAATATTGTAAATGCACAAACAGTAATTTCTCCGCATTGCAAGGTGCAATTCTGAAATTTTTTGCTTTTTCCTGCTCCTCTTAGCATGATAAAGAAGATTCAAAGAGAGTGAGATGCCAGCTCCTTTCATTCAGTCAGTAGCTTCAATCATTTCTGGACGTTTTTCAATGGCAAAAATCAATGAATATTGTAAATGCACAAACAGTAATTTCTCCGCATTGCAAGGTGCAATTCTGAAATTTTTTGCTTTTACCTGCTCCTCTTAGCATGATAAAGAAGATTCAAAGAGAGTGAGATGCCAGCTCCTTTCATTCAGTCAGTAGCTTCAATCATTTCTGGACGTTTTTCAATGGCAAAAATCAATGAATATTGTAAATGCACAAACAGTAATTTCTCCGCATTGCAAGTTGCAATTCTGAAATTTTTTGCTTTTTCCTGCTCCACTTAGCATGATAAAGAAGATTCAAAGAGAGTGAGATGCCAGCTCCTTTCATTCAGTCAGTAGCTTCAAACATTTCTGGTATATGAATAACATGATGTTTTTCAATGGCAAAAATCAATGAATATTGTAAATGCACAAACAGTAATTTCTCCGCATTGCAAGGTGCAATTCTGAAATTTTTTGCTTTTTCCTGCTCCTCTTAGCATGATAAAGAAGATTCAAAGAGAGTGAGATGCCAGCTCCTTTCGTTCACTCAGTAGCTTCAATCATTTCTGGACGTTTTTCAATGGCAAAAATCATTGAATATTATAAATGCACAAACAGTAATTTCTCCGCATTGCATAGTGCAATTCTGAAATTTTTTACTTTTTCCTGCTCCTCTTAGCATGATAAAGAAGATTCAAAGAGAGTGAGATGCCAGCTCCTTTCATTCAGTCAGTAGCTTCAATCATTTCTGGTATATGAATAACATGATGTTTTTCAATGGCAAAAATCAATGAATATTGTAAATGCACAAACAGTAATTTCTCCGCATTGCAAGGTGCAATTCTGAAATTTTTTGCCTTTTCCTGCTCCTCTTAGCATGATAAAGAAGATTCAAAGAGAGTGAGATGCCAGCTCCTTTCATTCAGTCAGTAGCTTCAATAATTTCTGGACGTTTTTCAATGGCAAAAATCAATGAATATTGTAAATGCACAAACAGTAATTTCTCCGCATTGCAAGGTGCAATTCTGAAATTTTTTGCTTTTTCCTGCTCCTCTTAGCATGATAAACATGATTCAAAGAGAGTGAGATGCCAGCTCCTTTCATTCAGTCAGTAGCTTCAATCATTTCTGGACGTTTTTCAATGGCAAAAATCAATGAATATTGTAAATGCACAAACAGTAATTTCTCCGCATTGCAAGGTGCAATTATGAAATTTTTTGCTTTTTCCTGCTCCTCTTAGCATGATAAAGAAGATTCAAAGAGAGTGAGATGCCAGCTCCTTTCATTCAGTCAGTAGCTTCAAACATTTCTGGTATATGAATAACATGATGTTTTTCAATGGCAAAAATCAATGAATATTGTAAATGCACAAACAGTAATTTCTCCGCATTGCAAGGTGCAATTCTGAAATTTTTTGCTTTTTCCTGCTCCTCTTAGCATGATAAAGAAGATTCAAAGAGAGTGAGATGCCAGCTCCTTTCATTCAGTCAGTAGCTTCAATCATTTCTGAACGTTTTTCAATGGCAAAAATCAATGAATATTGTAAATGCACAAACAGTAATTTCTCCGCATTGCAAGGTGCAATTCTGAAATTTTTTGCTTTTTCCTGCTCCTCTTAGCATGATAAAGAAGATTCAAAGAGAGTGAGATGCCAGCTCCTTTCATTCAGTCAGTAGCTTCAATCATTTCTGGACGTTTTTCAATGGCAAAAATCAATGAATATTGTAAATGCACAAACAGTAATTTCTCCGCATTGCAAGGTGCAATTCTGAAATTTTTTGCTTTTTCCTGCTCCTCTTAGCATGATAAAGAAGATTCAAAGAGAGTGAGGTGCCAGCTCCTTTCATTCAGTCAGTAGCTTCAAACATTTCTGGTATATGAATAACATGTTTTTCAATGGCAAAAATCAATGAATATTGTAAATGCACAAACAGTAATTTCTCCGCATTGCAAGGAGCAATTCTGAAATTTTTTGCTTTTTCCTGCTCCTCTTAGCATGATAAAGAAGATTCAAAGAGAGTGAGATGCCAGCTCCTTTCATTCAGTCAGTAGCTTCAATCATTTCTGGACGTTTTTCAATGGCAAAAATCAATGAATATTGTAAATGCACAAACAGTAATTTCTCCGCATTGCAAGGTGCAATTCTGAAATTTTTTGCTTTTTCCTGCTCCTCTTAGCATGATAAAGAAGATTCAAAGAGAGTGAGATGCCAGCTCCTTTCATTCAGTCAGTAGCTTCAATCATTTCTGGACGTTTTTCAATGGCAAAAATCAATGAATATTGTAAATGCACAAACTGTAATTTCTCCGCATTGCAAGGTGCAATTCTGAAATTTTTTGCTTTTTCCTGCTCCTCTTAGCATGATAAAGAAGATTCAAAGAGAGTGAGATGCCAGCTCCTTTCATTCAGTCAGTAGCTTCAAACATTTCTGGTATATGAATAACATGATGTTTTTCAATGGCAAAAATCAATGAATATTGTAAATGCACAAACAGTAATTTCTCCGCATTGCAAGGTGCAATTCTGAAATTTTTTGTTTTTTCCTGCTCCTCTTAGCATGATAAAGAAGATTCAAAGAGAGTGAGATGCCAGCTCCTTTCATTCAGTCAGTAGCTTCAAACATTTCTGGTATATGAATAACATGATGTTTTTCAATGGCAAAAATCAATGAATATTGTAAATGCACAAACAGTAATTTCTCCGCATTGCAAGGTGCAATTCTGAAATTTTTTGCTTTTTCCTGCTCCTCTTAGCATGTTAAAGAAGATTCAAAGAGAGTGAGATGCCAGCTCCTTTCGTTCAGTCAGTAGCCTCAATCATTTCTGGACGTTTTTCAATGGTAAAAATCAATGAATATTGTAAATGCACAAACAGTAATTTCTCCGCATTGCAAGGTGCAATTCTGAAATTTTTTGCTTTTTCCTGCTCCTCTTAGCATGATAAAGAAGATTCAAAGAGAGTGAGATGCCAGCTCCTTTCATTCAGTCAGTAGCTTCAAACATTTCTGGTATATGAATAACATGATGTTTTTCAATGGCAAAAATCAATGAATATTGTAAATGCACAAACAGTAATTTCTCCGCATTGCAAGGTGCAATTCTGAAATTTTTTGCTTTTTCCTGCTCCTCTTAGCATGATAAAGAAGATTCAAAGAGAGTGAGATGCCAGCTCCTTTCATTCAGTCAGTAGCTTCAATCATTTCTGGTATATGAATAACATGATGTTTTTCAATGGCAAAAATCAATGAATATTGTAAATGCACAAACAGTAATTTCTCCGCATTGCAAGGTGCAATTCTGAAATTTTTTGCTTTTTCCTGCTCCTCTTAGCATGATAAAGAAGATTCAAAGAGAGTGAGATGCCAGCTCCTTTCATTCAGTCAGTAGCTTCAATAATTTCTGGACGTTTTTCAATGGCAAAAATCAATGAATATTGTAAGTGCACAAACAGTAATTTCTCCGCATTGCAAGGTGCAATTCTGAAATTTTTTGCTTTTTCCTGCTCCTCTTAGCATGATAAACATGATTCAAAGAGAGTGAGATGCCAGCTCCTTTCATTCAGTCAGTAGCTTCAATCATTTCTGGACGTTTTTCAATGGCAAAAATCAATGAATATTGTAAATGCACAAACAGTAATTTCTCCGCATTGCAAGGTGCAATTCTGAAATTTTTTGCTTTTACCTGCTCCTCTTAGCATGATAAAGAAGATTCAAAGAGAGTGAGATGCCAGCTCCTTTCATTCAGTCAGTAGCTTCAATCATTTCTGGACGTTTTTCAATGGCAAAAATCAATGAATATTGTAAATGCACAAACAGTAATTTCTCCGCATTGCAAGTTGCAATTCTGAAATTTTTTGCTTTTTCCTGCTCCACTTAGCATGATAAAGAAGATTCAAAGAGAGTGAGATGCCAGCTCCTTTCATTCAGTCAGTAGCTTCAAACATTTCTGGTATATGAATAACATGATGTTTTTCAATGGCAAAAATCAATGAATATTGTAAATGCACAAACAGTAATTTCTCCGCATTGCAAGGTGCAATTCTGAAATTTTTTGCTTTTTCCTGCTCCTCTTAGCATGATAAAGAAGATTCAAAGAGAGTGAGATGCCAGCTCCTTTCGTTCAGTCAGTAGCTTCAATCATTTCTGGACGTTTTTCAATGGCAAAAATCATTGAATATTATAAATGCACAAACAGTAATTTCTCCGCATTGCATAGTGCAATTCTGAAATTTTTTACTTTTTCCTGCTCCTCTTAGCATGATAAAGAAGATTCAAAGAGAGTGAGATGCCAGCTCCTTTCATTCAGTCAGTAGCTTCAATCATTTCTGGTATATGAATAACATGATGTTTTTCAATGGCAAAAATCAATGAATATTGTAAATGCACAAACAGTAATTTCTCCGCATTGCAAGGTGCAATTCTGAAATTTTTTGCTTTTTCCTGCTCCTCTTAGCATGATAAAGAAGATTCAAAGAGAGTGAGATGCCAGCTCCTTTCATTCAGTCAGTAGCTTCAATAATTTCTGGACGTTTTTCAATGGCAAAAATCAATGAATATTGTAAATGCACAAACAGTAATTTCTCCGCATTGCAAGGTGCAATTCTGAAATTTTTTGCTTTTTCCTGCTCCTCTTAGCATGATAAACATGATTCAAAGAGAGTGAGATGCCAGCTCCTTTCATTCAGTCAGTAGCTTCAATCATTTCTGGACGTTTTTCAATGGCAAAAATCAATGAATATTGTAAATGCACAAACAGTAATTTCTCCGCATTGCAAGGTGCAATTATGAAATTTTTTGCTTTTTCCTGCTCCTCTTAGCATGATAAAGAAGATTCAAAGAGAGTGAGATGCCAGCTCCTTTCATTCAGTCAGTAGCTTCAAACATTTCTGGTATATGAATAACATGATGTTTTTCAATGGCAAAAATCAATGAATATTGTAAATGCACAAACAGTAATTTCTCCGCATTGCAAGGTGCAATTCTGAAATTTTTTGCTTTTTCCTGCTCCTCTTAGCATGATAAAGAAGATTCAAAGAGAGTGAGATGCCAGCTCCTTTCATTCAGTCAGTAGCTTCAATCATTTCTGGATGTTTTTCAATGGCAAAAATCAATGAATATTGTAAATGCACAAACAGTAATTTCTCCGCATTGCAAGGTGCAATTCTGAAATTTTTTGCTTTTTCCTGCTCCTCTTAGCATGATAAACAAGATTCAAAGAGAGTGAGATGCCAGCTCCTTTCATTCAGTCAGTAGCTTCAATCATTTCTGGACGTTTTTCAATGGCAAAAATCAATGAATATTGTAAATGCACAAACAGTAATTTCTCCGCATTGCAAGGTGCAATTCTGAAATTTTTTGCTTTTTCCTGCTCCTCTTAGCATGATAAAGAAGATTCAAAGAGAGTGAGATGCCAGCTCCTTTCATTCAGTCAGTAGCTTCAAACATTTCTGGTATATGAATAACATGATGTTTTTCAATGGCAAAAATCAATGAATATTGTAAATGCACAAACAGTAATTTCTCCGCATTGCAAGGTGCAATTCTGAAATTTTTTGCTTTTTCCTGCTCCTCTTAGCATGATAAAGAAGATTCAAAGAGAGTGAGATGCCAGCTCCTTTCATTCAGTCAGTAGCTTCAATCATTTCTGGATGTTTTTCAATGGCAAAAATCAATGAATATTGTAAATGCACAAACAGTAATTTCTCCGCATTGCAAGGTGCAATTCTGAAATTTTTTGCTTTTTCCTGCTCCTCTTAGCATGATAAACAAGATTCAAAGAGAGTGAGATGCCAGCTCCTTTCATTCAGTCAGTAGCTTCAATCATTTCTGGACGTTTTTCAATGGCAAAAATCAATGAATATTGTAAATGCACAAACAGTAATTTCTCCGCATTGCAAGGTGCAATTCTGAAATTTTTTGCTTTTTCCTGCTCCTCTTAGCATGATAAAGAAGATTCAAAGAGAGTGAGATGCCAGCTCCTTTCATTCAGTCAGTAGCTTCAAACATTTCTGGTATATGAATAACATGATGTTTTTCAATGGCAAAAATCAATGAATATTGTAAATGCACAAACAGTAATTTCTCCGCATTGCAAGGTGCAAGTCTGAAATTTTTTGCTTTTTCCTGCTCCTCTTAGCATGATAAAGAAGATTCAAAGAGAGTGAGATGCCAGCTACTTTCATTCAGTCAGTAGCTTCAATCATTTCTGGACGTTTTTCAATGGTAAAAATCAATGAATATTGTAAATGCACAAACAGTAATTTCTCCACATTGCAAGGTGCAATTCTGAAATTTTTTGCTTTTTCCTGCTCCTCTTAGCATGATAAAGAAGATTCAAAGAGAGTGAGATGCCAGCTCCTTTCATTCAGTCAGTAGCTTCAAACATTTCTGGTATATGAATAACATGATGTTTTTCAATGGCAAAAATCAATGAATATTGTAAATGCACAAACAGTAATTTCTCCGCATTGCAAGGTGCAATTCTGAAATTTTTTGCTTTTTCCTGCTCCTCTTAGCATGATAAAGAAGATTCAAAGAGAGTGAGATGCCAGCTCCTTTCATTCAGTCAGTAGCTTCAAACATTTCTGGTATATGAATAACATGATGTTTTTCAATGGCAAAAATCAATGAATATTGTAAATGCACAAACAGTAATTTCTCCGCATTGCAAGGTGCAATTCTGAAATTTTTTGCTTTTTCCTGCTCCTCTTAGCATGATAAAGAAGATTCAAAGAGAGTGAGATGCCAGCTCCTTTCATTCAGTCAGTAGCTTCAATCATTTCTGGATGTTTTTCAATGGCAAAAATCAATGAATATTGTAAATGCACAAACTGTAATTTCTCCGCATTGCAAGGTGCAATTCTGAAATTTTTTGCTTTTTCCTGCTCCTCTTAGCATGATAAAGAAGATTCAAAGAGAGTGAGATGCCAGCTCCTTTCATTCAGTCAGTAGCTTCAATCATTTCTGGACGTTTTTCAATGGCAAAAATCAATGAATATTGTAAATGCACAAACAGTAATTTCTCCGCATTGCAAGGTGCAATTCTGAAATTTTTTGCTTTTTCCTGCTCCTCTTAGCATGATAAAGAAGATTCAAAGAGAGTGAGATGCCAGCTCCTTTCATTCAGTCAGTACCTTCAATCATTTCTGGACGTTTTTCAATGGCAAAAATCAATGAAAATTGTAAATGCACAAACAGTAATTTCTCCGCATTGCAAGGTGCGATTCTGAAATTTTTTGCTTTTTCCTGCTCCTCTTAGCATGATAAAGAAGATTCAAAGAGAGTGAGATGCCAGCTCCTTTCATTCAGTCAGTAGCTTCAAACATTTCTGGTATATGAATAACATGATGTTTTTCAATGGCAAAAATCAATGAATATTGTAAATGCACAAACAGTAATTTCTCCGCATTGCAAGGTGCAAGTCTGAAATTTTTTGCTTTTTCCTGCTCCTCTTAGCATGATAAAGAAGATTCAAAGAGAGTGAGATGCCAGCTACTTTCATTCAGTCAGTAGCTTCAATCATTTCTGGACCTTTTTCAATGGTAAAAATCAATGAATATTGTAAATGCACAAACAGTAATTTCTCCACATTGCAAGGTGCAATTCTGAAATTTTTTGCTTTTTCCTGCTCCTCTTAGCATGATAAAGAAGATTCAAAGAGAGTGAGATGCCAGCTCCTTTCATTCAGTCAGTAGCTTCAAACATTTCTGGTATATGAATAACATGATGTTTTTCAATGGCAAAAATCAATGAATATTGTAAATGCACAAACAGTAATTTCTCCGCATTGCAAGGTGCAATTCTGAAATTTTTTGCTTTTTCCTGCTCCTCTTAGCATGATAAAGAAGATTCAAAGAGAGTGAGATGCCAGCTCCTTTCATTCAGTCAGTAGCTTCAAACATTTCTGGTATATGAATAACATGATGTTTTTCAATGGCAAAAATCAATGAATATTGTAAATGCACAAACAGTAATTTCTCCGCATTGCAAGGTGCAATTCTGAAATTTTTTGCTTTTTCCTGCTCCTCTTAGCATGATAAAGAAGATTCAAAGAGAGTGAGATGCCAGCTCCTTTCATTCAGTCAGTAGCTTCAATCATTTCTGGATGTTTTTCAATGGCAAAAATCAATGAATATTGTAAATGCACAAACAGTAATTTCTCCGCATTGCAAGGTGCAATTCTGAAATTTTTTGCTTTTTCCTGCTCCTCTTAGCATGATAAAGAAGATTCAAAGAGAGTGAGATGTCAGCTCCTTTCATTCAGTCAGTAGCTTCAAACATTTCTGGTATATGAATAACATGATGTTTTTCAATGGCAAAAATCAATGAATTTTGTAAATGCACAAACAGTAATTTCTCCGCATTGCAAGGTGCAATTCTGAAATTTTTTGCTTTTTCCTGCTCCTCTTAGCATGATAAAGAAGATTCAAAGAGATTGAGATGCCAGCTCCTTTCATTCAGTCAGTAGCTTCAATCATTTCTGGATGTTTTTCAATGGCAAAAATCAATGAATATTGTAAATGCACAAACAGTAATTTCTCCGCATTGCAAGGTGCAATTCTGAAATTTTTTGCTTTTTCCTGCTCCTCTTAGCATGATAAAGAAGATTCAAAGAGAGTGAGATGTCAGCTCCTTTCATTCAGTCAGTAGCTTCAAACATTTCTGGTATATGAATAACATGATGTTTTTCAATGGCAAAAATCAATGAATTTTGTAAATGCACAAACAGTAATTTCTCCGCATTGCAAGGTGCAATTCTGAAATTTTTTGCTTTTTCCTGCTCCTCTTAGCATGATAAAGAAGATTCAAAGAGAGTGAGATGCCAGCTCCTTTCATTCAGTCAGTAGCTTCAATCATTTCTGGATGTTTTTCAATGGCAAAAATCAATGAATATTGTAAATGCACAAACAGTAATTTCTCCGCATTGCAAGGTGCAATTCTGAAATTTTTTGCTTTTTCCTGCTCCTCTTAGCATGATAAAGAAGATTCAAAGAGAGTGAGATGCCAGCTCCTTTCATTCAGTCAGTAGCTTCAATCATTTCTGGACGTTTTTCAATGGCAAAAATCAATGAATATTGTAAATGCACAAACAGTAATTTCTCCGCATTGCAAGGTGCAATTCTGAAATTTTTTGCTTTTTCCTGCTCCTCTTAGCATGATAAAGAAGATTCAAAGAGAGTGAGATGCCAGCTCCTTTCATTCAGTCAGTAGCTTCAAACATTTCTGGTATATGAATAACATGATGTTTTTCAATGGCAAAAATCATTGAATATTGTAAATGCACAAACAGTAATTTCTCCGCATTGCAAGGTGCAAGTCTGAAATTTTTTGCTTTTTCCTGCTCCTCTTAGCATGATAAAGAAGATTCAAAGAGAGTGAGATGCCAGCTACTTTCATTCAGTCAGTAGCTTCAATCATTTCTGGACGTTTTTCAATGGTAAAAATCAATGAATATTGTAAATGCACAAACAGTAATTTCTCCAAATTGCAAGGTGCAATTCTGAAATTTTTTGCTTTTTCCTGCTCCTCTTAGCATGATAAAGAAGATTCAAAGAGAGTGAGATGCCAGCTCCTTTCATTCAGTCAGTAGCTTCAAACATTTCTGGTATATGAATAACATGATGTTTTTCAATGGCAAAAATCAATGAATATTGTAAATGCACAAACAGTAATTTCTCCGCATTGCAAGGTGCAATTCTGAAATTTTTTGCTTTTTCCTGCTCCTCTTAGCATGATAAACAAGATTCAAAGAGAGTGAGATGCCAGCTCCTTTCATTCAGTCAGTAGCTTCAATCATTTCTGGGCGTTTTTCAATGGCAAAAATCAATGAATATTGTAAATGCACAAACAGTAATTTCTCCGCATTGCAAGGTGCAATTCTGAAATTTTTTGCTTTTTCCTGCTCCTCTTAGCATGATAAAGAAGATTCAAAGAGAGTGAGATGCCAGCTCCTTTCATTCAGTCAGTAGCTTCAAACATTTCTGGTATATGAATAACATGATGTTTTTCAATGGCAAAAATCAATGAATATTGTAAATGCACAAACAGTAATTTCTCCGCATTGCAAGGTGCAAGTCTGAAATTTTTTGCTTTTTCCTGCTCCTCTTAGCATGATAAAGAAGATTCAAAGAGAGTGAGATGCCAGCTACTTTCATTCAGTCAGTAGCTTCAATCATTTCTGGACGTTTTTCAATGGTAAAAATCAATGAATATTGTAAATGCACAAACAGTAATTTCTCCACATTGCAAGGTGCAATTCTGAAATTTTTTGCTTTTTCCTGCTCCTCTTAGCATGATAAAGAAGATTCAAAGAGAGTGAGATGCCAGCTCCTTTCATTCAGTCAGTAGCTTCAAACATTTCTGGTATATGAATAACATGATGTTTTTCAATGGCAAAAATCAATGAATATTGTAAATGCACAAACAGTAATTTCTCCGCATTGCAAGGTGCAATTCTGAAATTTTTTGCTTTTTCCTGCTCCTCTTAGCATGATAAAGAAGATTCAAAGAGAGTGAGATGCCAGCTCCTTTCATTCAGTCAGTAGCTTCAATCATTTCTGGATGTTTTTCAATGGCAAAAATCAATGAATATTGTAAATGCACAAACTGTAATTTCTCCGCATTGCAAGGTGCAATTCTGAAATTTTTTGCTTTTTCCTGCTCCTCTTAGCATAATAAAGAAGATTCAAAGAGAGTGAGATGCCAGCTCCTTTCATTCAGTCAGTAGCTTCAATCATTTCTGGACGTTTTTCAATGGCAAAAATCAATGAATATTGTAAATGCACAAACAGTAATTTCTCCGCATTGCAAGGTGCAATTCTGAAATTTTTTGCTTTTTCCTGCTCCTCTTAGCATGATAAAGAAGATTCAAAGAGAGTGAGATGCCAGCTCCTTTCATTCAGTCAGTACCTTCAATCATTTCTGGACGTTTTTCAATGGCAAAAATCAATGAATATTGTAAATGCACAAACAGTAATTTCTCCGCATTGCAAGGTGCAATTCTGAAATTTTTTGCTTTTTCCCGCTCCTCTTAGCATGATAAAGATTCAAAGAGAGTGAGGTGCCAGCTCCTTTCATTCAGTCAGTAGCTTCAAACATTTCTGGTATATGAATAACATGTTTTTCAATGGCAAAAATCAATGAATATTGTAAATGCACAAACAGTAATTTCTCCGCATTGCAAGGTGCAATTCTGAAATTTTTTGCTTTTTCCTGCTCCTCTTAGCATGATAAAGAAGATTCAAAGAGAGTGAGATGCCAGCTCCTTTCATTCAGTCAGTAGCTTCAAACATTTCTGGTATATGAATAACATGATGTTTTTCAATGGCAAAAATCAATGAATATTGTAAATGCACAAACAGTAATTTCTCCGCATTGCAAGGTGCAAGTCTGAAATTTTTTGCTTTTTCCTGCTCCTCTTAGCATGATAAAGAAGATTCAAAGAGAGTGAGATGCCAGCTACTTTCATTCAGTCAGTAGCTTCAATCATTTCTGGACCTTTTTCAATGGTAAAAATCAATGAATATTGTAAATGCACAAACAGTAATTTCTCCACATTGCAAGGTGCAATTCTGAAATTTTTTGCTTTTTCCTGCTCCTCTTAGCATGATAAAGAAGATTCAAAGAGAGTGAGATGCCAGCTCCTTTCATTCAGTCAGTAGCTTCAAACATTTCTGGTATATGAATAACATGATGTTTTTCAATGGCAAAAATCAATGAATATTGTAAATGCACAAACAGTAATTTCTCCGCATTGCAAGGTGCAATTCTGAAATTTTTTGCTTTTTCCTGCTCCTCTTAGCATGATAAAGAAGATTCAAAGAGAGTGAGATGCCAGCTCCTTTCATTCAGTCAGTAGCTTCAAACATTTCTGGTATATGAATAACATGATGTTTTTCAATGGCAAAAATCAATGAATATTGTAAATGCACAAACAGTAATTTCTCCGCATTGCAAGGTGCAATTCTGAAATTTTTTGCTTTTTCCTGCTCCTCTTAGCATGATAAAGAAGATTCAAAGAGAGTGAGATGTCAGCTCCTTTCATTCAGTCAGTAGCTTCAAACATTTCTGGTATATGAATAACATGATGTTTTTCAATGGCAAAAATCAATGAATTTTGTAAATGCACAAACAGTAATTTCTCCGCATTGCAAGGTGCAAGTCTGAAATTTTTTGCTTTTTCCTGCTCCTCTTAGCATGATAAAGAAGATACAAAGAGAGTGAGATGCCAGCTACTTTCATTCAGTCAGTAGCTTCAATCATTTCTGGATGTTTTTCAATGGTAAAAATCAATGAATATTGTAAATGCACAAACAGTAATTTCTCCACATTGCAAGGTGCAATTCTGAAATTTTTTGCTTTTTCCTGCTCCTCTTAGCATGATAAAGAAGATTCAAAGAGAGTGAGATGCCAGCTCCTTTCATTCAGTCAGTAGCTTCAAACATTTCTGGTATATGAATAACATGATGTTTTTCAATGGCAAAAATCAATGAATATTGTAAATGCACAAACAGTAATTTCTCTGCATTGCAAGGTGCAATTCTGAATTTTTTTGCTTTTTCCTGCTCCTCTTAGCATGATAAAGAAGATTCAAAGAGAGTGAGATGCCAGCTACTTTCATTCAGTCAGTAGCTTCAATCATTTCTGGATGTTTTTCAATGGTAAAAATCAATGAATATTGTAAATGCACAAACAGTAATTTCTCCACATTGCAAGGTGCAATTCTGAAATTTTTTGCTTTTTCCTGCTCCTCTTAGCATGATAAAGAAGATTCAAAGAGAGTGAGATGCCAGCTACTTTCATTCAGTCAGTAGCTTCAATCATTTCTGGACCTTTTTCAATGGTAAAAATCAATGAATATTGTAAATTGCACAAACAGTAATTTCTCCACATTGCAAGGTGCAATTCTGAAATTTTTTGCTTTTTCCTGCTCCTCTTAGCATGATAAAGAAGATTCAAAGAGAGTGAGATGCCAGCTCCTTTCATTCAGTCAGTAGCTTCAAACATTTCTGGTATATGAATAACATGATGTTTTTCAATGGCAAAAATCAATGAATATTGTAAATGCACAAACAGTAATTTCTCCGCATTGCAAGGTGCAATTCTGAAATTTTTTGCTTTTTCCTGCTCCTCTTAGCATGATAAAGAAGATTCAAAGAGATTGAGATGCCAGCTCCTTTCATTCAGTCAGTAGCTTCAATCATTTCTGGATGTTTTTCAATGGCAAAAATCAATGAATATTGTAAATGCACAAACAGTAATTTCTCCGCATTGCAAGGTGCAATTCTGAAATTTTTTGCTTTTTCCTGCTCCTCTTAGCATGATAAAGAAGATTCAAAGAGAGTGAGATGTCAGCTCCTTTCATTCAGTCAGTAGCTTCAAACATTTCTGGTATATGAATAACATGATGTTTTTCAATGGCAAAAATCAATGAATTTTGTAAATGCACAAACAGTAATTTCTCCGCATTGCAGGTGCAATTCTGAAATTTTTTGCTTTTTCCTGCTCCTCTTAGCATGATAAAGAAGATTCAAAGAGAGTGAGATGCCAGCTCCTTTCATTCAGTCAGTAGCTTCAATCATTTCTGGATGTTTTTCAATGGCAAAAATCA